>NC_056726.1:520365916-520378416 GCF_019279795.1 Protopterus annectens | reverse complement strand
AAGTGCTCGTGGGTCAGGGTAAGAGTAAGGACTAGGGACATGGATAGATTTTGTGATACATGTAAAGTATGTTTGTGTCTGAAGTAGCACTGTTAGGGAAATGGTTATTAGTAATGTAACATGTAGAATTGGGGTTAGGGAAAGGTGTATGATTAAGGATAGGTTAGCATTTGTAAGTAAAGTGATGCAAGGAGGATAAGGTTTCTAATTTTGAAAATCAGTTAATCTTTTCTAGTGTTTTGCTAACATATAGAATCCGATATCTGTATTTATGTAAATCAGAACAAAAATGTGATGTGATGTTTTTTGCTGGACCAATAAAGGTGTTTGTGGAACAAGCCAGCTTGATGTTTCAATAAAAATGAGCCCTATGTTCGTGATGTATTACATGGAAGTTGTACAACAGTTCACCTTTTTTTTGTAATGACATTTGTGGGCTCTTCCTACTAACATAATTAAACTGGGCAATTTCAACTCAGATGTACTGTGCACATGTCACTTATCAAATCACTCCGGAAGTATTTAGAGATGCATTAAACAGTGGATATTGTCTGTGTACCAAGCAAGGGCTACATAAAGAGAAATGCATCTGTAACAGGAAAAGCAGTACTAAGCTGTTACAGTATGTCAGGAAAAGTACTACTCTAGCACACTGCCAAAGTGTTGTATCTTGTAGGGGTGGGAGGTTTGCATAATGGTTAAACTGTTTACTTTACAGACACAAGGTGCAGGGTTTGATTCTGACATGGGGTCGTCATTGGGCTTATAATAGCCCACATGGGCAGTTAGCCTAGTACTAATCTATGAACCTATAGCTATGGCAAGCTAGTGTATTCACGCAAGCACCTGGCCAACACAAAAGGATAATAAAACTAAATGTTGCAGTCAACAGAAGATCAGTGTAGATATGCTCAACACATTGGACAGACTGCTCAGTATATACATGGGAAGGAAATGGGCTAAACTGGAAAATAAAAAGGAGAACAATAAGCAGAGAGAAACTCAGAAGGGTAACCATAGTGTTTGAAAGATTGGGTGTCGAGAGGAAGGGCAGTTGACCCTTGTGTAAGTTTTACAAAAGAATGGTGGGTAGGGAATGTCTGTGTGTGGGATAATGGGAATGGGAAGATAACGATTCACAAAGGTAGAGCACAGACAGCTAGGGAGGGGGTGGTATGCAGAGCAAAAATAGTGTGGACATCGGATGGCCATATATATATATATATATATATATATATATGTATACACACACACACACACAGGGTTGGCAGATGTTGATTGGAGGCACTGAGCAGCAATCAGTCTGCGGAATGACATACAGCTGAGGAGGCCACGGTTCAGGACAGGGTGGGATGCTGGTATGGTTGGCTGTCATTCCAGTACATTGACAACAAATCCAGGCATCAGTCATATCTGGGGGCTGGCTGATACCGAGCCTGTTGGTTATACAGCTCCACCAGCCATACAAGAAGCAGAAGCTGTTCCCACTGCAGGCATCTTGCTGCTGTTGTACCTCAGCAGTGACCAGCTCCACACCACATGCCGGAGACCCTCTGTCTGTCTTCATGAACAGAAGCATTTAGCCCCCTCCCCAGGTTGCAGGTGTGGACGGCACCAGTGGCTCCTCATGTTAAGCCTTCAGCTTTTCCTTCTGCAAGAGGCAGGCTTGGCAGCTCCTGGTAGCCCATAGCTGGATGCAGAGGGGCTGGCATCCAAGTCCAAGGAGGTCATTATCCCACTGTAATTCACCCTTATTAGACCAACCATAGAGTACTGTGCTCCATTTGATATGAACCTGACCAGGCATATGCTGCAACTAAAGTGACCTCAGATATTCCTTACAAAAGAATACAAGGCATAACAAACCTGCCTTATGCAGAGTGCCTTAAAGCCCTTTCCCTTTCCTCAGTCTCCAATAGACTGCTGAGGGGTGATCTCTGCCTGGCTTGCTAGGCATCCGCATAAACAACACTACGAATTTCATATTACTTATTCATAAGTCAGAGTACTAGAATTACAAGGTCTAGGGGCCTGAATTTTGTCTGTAACTTAAACAGAGCATGCTAGAGAGACAGATGTTTGTCCCAGAGACTGCCTTTCCTTTGGAATAGGCTTCCCATCCATATGAAGCTGAGTTTGTCTGTTAACCTGTTTAAGCACCTAGTCCAGTGGATGGGGAATAGGAAGTTTCACTGGGCCTGGCACCCATGTGCCTTATGGACAGAGGTAACTTATAAATACCTGGCTCCCAGTGTCTTGTTTGGATGTAGAACTTCATTATTTTTTTGGAAAACTTGGCTAGGCTTAGAAAAGTCCCCCTGGGTTGTTAGCCTAATTTATGAATGACGGGCATTTGAGTTTCAGACTTCATATCTCTTTAAAAATGCATGCTAACACAAATCCTATTATTCTAACAACATTCTAAGTATATAAGGGCAGGGATCTATAAAAGTTGTCTGTATTTCTGGGCTTTTGTCCCACAACATTATTTTAGGCTTAAACCAGATTTATTGTGCTAAGAGGGTGAGGGGTATAACTGCTTCTCCGTTTCCCTGCTCTGTGACTGTGTAAGCAGCGTAAAGAAAGATTGGAAACAACCATTAGCACTTTCTCAGTGATGCTTTCCTTGTTTTAAAAGAAACTTTGTATATGTGAAGTATTTTAGAAAATAAAATTATACAGTGAGATAATGGGGAAATTAACCATAATTGTTACATTTTACTAGACACTTGTTTATGAATCTTAAAGTGCAGCTTTTTCTAACCAGTTTCATTGGTGTGCTTTCTTTTATATAGATATCCCTGCCCTTTCTGCGAGCCACTTACAGTCATTTTCCAGGAATGCTGGTGATCCGCAGCTGGTTGACTGGCTAAGAGAACATGGAGCAGATGATTATACAATAGACAGGGTAAGAAGAATGCACATTCTGTTGACAGTGTTTTAATTAATTGGACGGTCATGTGTACAATAAGGTGTTGCACTGTTGCATAACTAATTATTGCTGTTACAGAACATTTTGCCTTTTTTTATCTTTACTTTTCTTAAATTGCCATAGCGTGTCTCAGTGTTATAGTTATCTTACATCAGTTCTACAGCAAGCAAAATATTTTATTGTACACCAATAAAAAAACACTGTTACAAATTAAAGGTATACAAGACTCATTACTACATAACTGCATTCTAGCTTTTATCACTGTGAATGTGTCCTTCCTTGATCAAAGCTTACTTTTATTTGCCTTGTTGATCAAGGTATACACTAGGAATGTGGTTCATTTTAGTAGTTCATAGCCAAATCTGAAGTGGTGTAGTGTACACAATAGTTTCTAGGATACTGTCATATTGAGTTTGTCAAACCACAGAAATATCCTTGAGCATTCTTCAGATATCACAAGTATTTTGGGACTGTCCCTAACAAAAAAGACATTTGTTGCAATCTCTTTCAGATATATGCGTACATTATTTTTTACATGTAGTCAGTGATTTATCTTTTGCATTCAGCTTAATCCTGCTTTAAGCAGAACAGAATAGATAACATTTTCAATCCACAACAGTTTCAGATTTTCTTGACCCCTCTATGCCTAGACCTCAGTATGGAGGGTAAGGTGGCATTACCATTTGAGAAATATTGGAACAGAATGAGCTGAGACTGAACTGGTTTCCCTTGATGCTGAATGCAGGCCCTCTCCTACTTGTCTGTTCTTTCTTTCTAGCTATAATCCATTACACTTCCTTGTTGTTTTCTATACTGAAATTATCCACCCCCCCCAGTCTCCTAGTCTGTCATTAACTGTCATTTTTATATTTTTATGTAATTATATGTCTTTATCTGTTTAATAACTGCAAGATGTGTTGGCTTTTTTTTAATGTATATATGTGTGTGTGTGTGTGTAATGTATTTAATAACTGCTAGCTGTATATGCTTTATTTTTTGTGTGTGTGCATATATATATATATATATATATATATATATATATATATATATACATACACACACACACACACACACATATAGTTTCATGCACACACACACACACACACACACACACACATATATATTTATACACATTTGTGTATGGAAAGATAAGCTGCTGATATACAGTGTGTTTCTCATTTCATTACGACTAAATGAAGTGGCGGAAGAATAACAGTACCTCTCAATGGTCTTTACTACAAAAAGAAGAGAATGTCAGGCAGTATTAGTAGTTCAGCAAGTAGCACACTGCCTTTCATACTTGAAAAATCAGAAGGCTGTGGGTTCTAGTCTCACACCAGTTAAGGATAAGTTAAATATTGAAACATAACGGGGAGGGAGTGCTGCACTCCTATGTTTCCATCCTTCAGATGAGATTTTAAACTAAGTTTTGTGTTCTGGAAATGGTAGCGGTTCATATGGGTGTTACAAATCCCAAAGCACTTTTCAAAAGGAGAGTAAGGAAAATGTTTATTTAAATATGCTTTAAAATGTTTTAGCAAAGCAAGAACAAAAGGAAAGTATATAATACCCCAGCTTTTATTGCATACACATATCTCCTATTTTTCACACTTAACAGACAAACTCCTTAAGAAGCACTTCTTAATAGTTATTCTCCAGTATGGAGTGTGTTTCCCAAGTATTCAGACTTTGTCCTTCTACTAAGATTAATGCTTTGCTTTGTCTCTTTTATTAATCTGGGTAAGATTTAGCTCATCAGGTCTTGTATCTGTGAATCCCAGATGTGCAAACCAGATTAAATGACATGGCACTCATTGAAAGTTTTTGTTTTCTTTTTTTTAATACATGGGAGCCCACACCTCCCACGCAGGAGACTTTGCTGTCTGCAGCCACTTAGCTAATATAACTATCAATGAAGTTGTAAAACGCTGCGTAAAACTTTGGGGAAATTATAAAAATAGTGCTGACAGTGCCAGTTCATTGAACTGGGTTTGTTTGATCAGTTTTTACTGAACTGACACTTGCTTGAACAACCGAATACCACTAAACTGTCTATGCCATTGTTTACCATGTGCCAACAAAAGTAACATCCTTGAAACCCAATGTGCCATATTTAATGGATGTTATAGTGGCATATTGAGTGACATTGTCACCTTTGTAGCAAGAGGTTTTGTGGTTCAGATGTTCTTCGTGTTTCACTGTTGCAGTCATTACATTTGGGTTATCTGCTTGCAGGTAGCCGTCAGTCGGCCTGATTATCAAAGTCTTGGGTCCTGCGTCAGTTGCTGTCTCATCTTCCATGACGTCAGGTAGTCAGGGGTATAAAGCATGCAGCCGACGCCATTACATCAGTCTTTCTTGCTGTGCGGTGCCCGAAGCAGAAACAGTTTGCAAGTGCCTGTCAGCCCACTCCTGAAATTTTCATTTTTGAGTTTCAGATCCGAAATCTTCAGCAAAGCTAAGTACTCTGTTGAGATCCTTTTTCTTTCTCTAAACTGATGTCAGTAAAAGTTAACAACTGTATTTCTTGTGGAAAGGAAATAACTCATAAAGATTTTCATTCATACTGCATTCCTTGCCTAGACCCAGACCACGACTTACCTCGCTGTCAGTTTTGTGCCTTATTCAAACCTTGAACTATTCGCCGTTGGTTTATTTTCTCATCTAAATATTTTGGTACTCTGTTAAAGTATCCAGAAATAGCTTGATAAGCCACCTGACTTCCGACATTCCGAAAAAGCGCAAAGACAGAGACAGACCGCATAGGTCCAAAGCTGCTGACAACGCTTCTGCTAAGCTAGTCGCCAGTTCGCCGGTACTCAGTGAGGCGCTTTCACAGCCCTTGATACCCGCTACTTCAGATTTGCAGGCCCCTACTGAGACCCATTCGGAGTCCGGTATGCCATGAGATGCTTCTTCATCTGTGGAACCTGCGGATGTCTCTACCTTGGATAGGTCCGGAGCCGCTGTGCAGGCACCAGCTTCTGAGGGTGTATTCAGGCCTACTGACTTGCATATTAAACCGACGCCATATTTTTCTTCAAGGCCTAAAACTCGATCCACGCCTAGAAAACCGATGGCCAGACCACATGGTCAGGCCCCTATGCCTAAAAAACAAATGATAAGAATGGCTAAAGACCTTATTACTCTAATCAGGGGAAGCAACCCCTTCTCCCTCTAAGAGACCTAGAACTGATTTTCCTTATGATTCTTTTGATCAGGATTCTGACATTTCTGTTTTCTCTGATGACCAGGAGTTGCTCTTGTCTACTTATGAGGATTCTGATGCAGAAGACTCCATTCCCTCTGCTTCCCCTCCAGAGAATTTCTCTTTTGGTGAAACTTTGCATACACTTTACCTCCGTCTCCCAGAAAACCTGACAGGTATTAGAGTACCTGACTCTCACAAGGTCCTCTTTAAGAATCCAACTGCGGATCCTGAGACCATTTCACAGGGACCCAAAGGCATGAAGGCTACTACTTCCAAAAACCCTACCCCCTCTGATAGAGATTCCAGAGCCCTGGACAGATGGGGTAAGA
Source organism: Protopterus annectens (assembly GCF_019279795.1). Lineage (NCBI taxonomy): Eukaryota > Metazoa > Chordata > Ceratodontiformes > Protopteridae > Protopterus > Protopterus annectens. The sequence goes on along the minus strand of NC_056726.1, from coordinate 520,371,944 downwards.
AGGTATACACTTCTGCTACTTTGGCCATTAGGACCTTAAACTGCCAGTTTCATATGTTAAAGTATCAGCAGCATATTATTGGATTGCTTAAACAGAAAATTATGTTGATTCCTGATTGTGCTGAAAATAAAGAATTACAGGATTTAGTGCATTCTGCAGAACAAGTTGGAAAACATACTTTGCAATGTGGTTTTGATTCATTAGAGGCATCTTGCAGGGCTGCTGTGACTGGGTCTGTACTTAGAAGGCATGCTTGGCTTAAGGAGCAAACTTTGCCAGATCATGTTAAAGCTAAATTACTGGATGCTTCCTTAAACCAAGACCGCCTGTTTGGCAACAAAGCAGACACAGTACTTAAAAAGATGGAGGAAAAAGCCAAATCTATGCAAACTTTTAAAGATTTCCTGCAAGTACAGCCTCCCAGATTTAGTAGGCACTGGCCTTCTAAGAATTGGTCCTTTCCTGCCTCTTCCAGGCTTTCTCATTCCAAACCCAGGACCAGCAGACCACCCATGCTTCAGTCTCAAGGTACTCACAAGCCTAAGCAGTGGGGGGCACCCACTTCCAAATCTGGAAGTAGTAAGACACCCCCCTATGGTAAGCTGTCACAATGACTTAACTTTAAATCTTCCAAGCCCTGCTCAACTAACTCTTCCTTTAGGGGGAAAGATCGCTCTACATGCAAAAAACTGGGAACTCATTACCCAAGACAAATGGGTTTTAAATATAGTTTCCCAAGGATACAGATTCCACTTCCACTCCTTACCAACCCCAAATGGTTGGCCAGACCTACCCCCAATTCAGTGGACAGAGGCTCAAAAGCAGGTTCTCTCTCTTCTAAGTATTAGGGCTATTCAGCCTGTCCCAGAAGAGGAATGGGGTCAAGGTTTTTACTCAAGACTTTTCCTGGTACCCAGAAAAGATGATTCCTGGCGTCCTATCCTGGACTTGTCTATCCTAAACACCTTTTTGGTAATCCCAAAATTCAAAATGCTAACTCTTCATCAGCTGCTTCCTATGCTAGGCAAAAATGCCTGGTTGGCAACACTGGATTTAAAGGAAGCTTACCTGCATATCCCAATAAGGGAATCTTGCAGAAAATACCTATGCTTCAGAGCAGGCTACATGCACTATCAGTTCTCTGCACTGCCCTTTGGCTTATCTACTGGACCCAGGGTATTCACAAAGTGCCTAGCTCCAGTCATTGCATACTGCAGGCAAAGAAATATTCAAATATACCTGTACCTGGACGATTGTCTAATTCAGGCAGAAAGCCAGGACATGCTATTAAATCATCTAGCATTTGTAAAGAAGTTACTAATTTCTCTGGGGTACACCATAAACGAAAAGAAATCACATCTAGTACCCTGCCAACAAATTGTATTCCTGGGAGCAAGCTTGAATACAACTTCCCAGATGGCCTACTCCACGCCAGAGAAACAAGGTCATTTGACTGCCTACTTCAAAGTACTGGCCACAAAGACCCAGCTATCTGCAAGGAAAATACTGCAAGCCCTGGGGTTCGTGGCCTCTTGCATTCTACTAATTCCATATGCAAGGCTGCATATGAGGAAACTACAATGGTATCTAAAAAAGCCTATGGTGTCCACATTCTCAGGACCTAGAATCAATGACTCCTATCATCCCTGGTCTAAAGACAGAGTTCCTTTGGTGGGCAGAGGCTTGCCACCACAGCAAGGGACTGCCATTCACTCTGCTCCCTGCTGCCCAAACCCTAACAACAGATACGTCAGACTATGCATGGAGGGCTCACTTGGCAGGGCAGTGCATTCAGGGCAAATGGAACCCGAGTCAGATGCACCTGCATATCAATCAAAAAGAAATGTTAGCTGTACAGAATGCTCTCACAGCCTTCAAGGACCACATTCTTCCAGGACAATTATTGGTAAAGACGGACAACACCACTGTCATGTGGTACATAAACAAGCAGGGGGGAACCCACTCATACCCTCTCTGCAGACTAGCCATGGCTGTGTGGAACACAGCCTTGAACTACCAAGTGCATCTACAAGCTCAATTCCTGCCAGGCAAGCTGAATACACTGGCAAACGACCTAAGCAGAAATCTCATGGACCCACATGAGTGGAAACTGGAACCAAAGATATTCAACATTTTGAGAAACAAATGGGGAGCCCAGAGATAGACTTGTTTGCCTCCCCTCAGAACTACCAATTGGACAAATTCTGCACAAGAACTCCCCACAGACAATCTTAGAAAGTGGATGCCCTGTCCTTCACCTGGAAAAACCTATCCGTTTATGCCTTTCCCCCTCTGCCTCTCCTGTGCAAAGTTCTACTAAAGATCAAACAAGACAAACCAAGGACAATACTCCTTGCATCAGACTGGCCACGCCAACACTGGTACCCCCTCTTGTGCAGTGTGTCACTGCTGGAACCATGGCACCTGCCTTAGACCCCTTCCCTGCTGTCCCAGCAGGAGAGCCAGATTCTGCACTCCCAGCTTCAAACCCTGAACCTTGCAGCCTGGCTAATTACCTGAGCTCTCCGTTACCGTCCCTCAGTAAGCAAGTGATGGATGTCATTTTGGAGGCAAGGAGGCCTAGTACTAGAAAATCCTATGCTGAAAAATGGAAAAGATTCTGTTCCCGGAGTCAAACTCACGGGATGGGCACAACAGTGCCCAATTTACTGCACATTCTTCAATACTTAACTGAGATACTTCACAAGGGCCTTTCCTTTTCTTCCATTAAAATTCATGCCTCGGCCATTTTAGCTCATTATAATACTGAGCCACCCCTCTTCTCTCATCCACTGCTGAAGCAATTCCTCAGAGGGGGCCAAAAACGTAAGACCACCCAGGAGAGCCCCTACTCCAGCCTGAGACCTTAACTTTGTATTGGAAAAGCTCACTCTACCTCCCTTCGAGCCAGCTGCAAGTGCAGAGTTGAAATTCCTTTCTTGGAAAACAGCATTCCTTCTAACCATCACTTCAGCAAGAAGGGTGTCTGAATTACAGGCCCTCATAGGAGTGGAGCCTTTCATCATCTTTCATGTGGACAGGGTGTCCCTCAGGACCAATCCTTCCTTTATGCCCATGGTGGTATCCAGTGTGGCCCTTAAATCAGTCCATTCATTTGCCAACCTTCTTTTCTAATCCACAGAACAAAGGGGAATGAATACTGCACTCCTTGGACGTGCACAGACAACTTAGATTTTACTTGGACAGGACTAAGCCTCTCAGGAAGTGTGAACAACTATTGGTTGCATTTTCTACAGTGGCAGAGGGGAAAGCCATTTCAAAGCAAACCATTTCTAAGTGGATAGGCCATTGCATTCATTTCTGCTATAAGCGCCATGTAAAACCTACCCCACAGGGGATAAGACCACATTCCACCAGGGCTGCATCTACCTCTACAGCCTTTCTCAGAGGTGTCCCTACTAGGGACATCCTAGAAGCTGCTACCTGTAGTTCTGTACATACCTTCACCAAGCACTACCACTTGCCAGTTTTTTCTAAATCCAGAGCTGGTTTTGCCACTGCAGTTCTACAGGGCCTAATAGCTGGTCCTAATGTTCTCTAATTTCCTCCTCCCTTCCTTAGCTTTGGGAATCTACCCAAATGTAATGACTGCAACAGTGAAACACGAAGAACATGGTACAGTTGTGTACACTTACCATAAATGTAGATGTTCGAGTGTATGCACTGTTGCAGTCCTGGTTACCCTCCCTCCAGCCCCCTGACTGCTACTGTGTATACCTCTCTTTTTGTTTACTGTACTTAAAGCTTTCTGGTGTATTTTCCTTTTTGTTGGAGGTGTAACCCTGTATATAATTGCTTCCCATTATGGGGGCACCTGACATCTGAGGCAAGAAAAACTGATGTAATGGTGTCTGCTGCATGCTTTATACCCCTGACGTCATGGAAGTTGAGACAGCAACCGACGCAGGACCCAAGACTTTGATAATCAGGCTGACTGAGGGCTACCTGCAAGCAGATAACCCAAATGTAATGACTGCAACAGTGAATGCACTCGAACATCTACATTTATGGTAAGTGTACACAACTGTAGTTACCTTATATGCAGTGTCAGGATGACCACACTGTGTTCATCTTGTTTTTCTCCAGTCATTCACATTTCTTCCCACATCCCAGTGAAGTGGTTGATGAATCGGTGACTCAAAATTGTGTGCATTTGTCTAATACAGAGTATATAAATGATATCGAAGAAAGGCCTGGCAATCTACTTTCATTCCTTACTTGCCTAGTAAACTCTGTGATTGTGCTGGCTGCTAATGGGGTCACTGTAGGAACTGCATGTGACTCGACAGTTTTAAATGGGTGTGCCATTTAAAATACTTAAGTCATTCCATAGTTTTCATAAGGCCTCAGTATTATTTATTTTTTTTTGCATATCCCTGCATGACCAAGCCATGGTTGAGGTACCAGGAGATTTCAGGCCAGGCGAGAACCCTCAATCCCATTCTTCTCTGACCAGGAATCCCCAGTGAGCTCATTCTCTCATGGCAAGAGCCAGGTAGTGGGATATATTCCAGCCTTGCTGGCCCTGCAGAGTGACCTGCTTTCTCACTCTCCACCAGAAGAGCATTCCTTCAGCTGCAGCAGCTCTTCCCAGCTCTGCATTTTTGCACATGGCAGCACAGACTTGCTAGGCTTCAGGTCCTTCGGGTAGACATCTAGTGCTTCAGCTAGGTGCCACCCATGTGATGAGCCAGAGATGCCTCCCACACCCCAGGATGGGCGAGACAACAGTGGCAACTTCCTTCCATCCTCCCTTCTAGTTACTACAGACACGCAAGCCACTATTCAGATTTGTATGATTTACAACATAGTCAGGGCCTTATCTCGGTCTGCCTCAAAGTGGCTAATGTCTCAGTATCATTGCCATTTTGCCCAAACAGTATATTTTCATAGCCAAGATTCTTTATCCCTTTTACATTTACATTCTACAGTCATTTTTCTGCTCTCCTTTACCATCGCAGATTCAGAAAGTAAATGTAAACGTACAGTCGTTTCCACTGGCTTTCACACACTACCTTTAAATAGCATCTTATTCTACCTTATATTTGTATGCCCCTTTTCTAGCTCAATAACTTAAATAATAAGTCCTAATAAATATCAGAAACATGTTTTCCAGAAAATATTTCTTTATATATTATTTTTTTTTCGCATTAATTTTTCATTGTTATCTGGCTGTATAAACTAGCCCGCTTTCTGTTTCAGCTCTGTTTTAATCCATGAAGGCATTCTCACTGAATGACAAGGGGATCTACTGTGTGTCTGTATTGGGCAAGATGGTCAATAATCTAGCTTACTTCAGTAAAGATGGCCTGTACCCCTCATTCCAAGGCTTCTACATACTCCAGATAGCCTTTGATGGCCTTGTAGTAAAGTTTTAGACAGAATCCTGTTGATGGACATTGCAACATAATTAGCAGTCACATTGAAGTGTCCGTTTTCAGTGCAGAAATCTTAGTAATGACTTGCTTGATCTTGAGACACTGCTGCATTTGGAAAGAATCAGTGTCTCATAGTTACTTTGATTTCATTTAATTGTAAAGAATACACTTCCTGTGTACCCGAGTTGTATGCTTTTTATGTCTTCAAACTCAGTGACAACTCTGGTGGAGTGCCCATATTTTTTAAGGAACTCCTTGAACTGCAGATCGCTCTAGATAGGATTAATTGTCAATTAACGGCTTGCTGCAGAACATCTTCCTTGTTCTCTGATCAAGGGTGCCCGCAGGCAGGTGCAAGGGGGTGCACTTGCACCCCCCTGGAACCGGCTGATTTTAGTTTAATTTAAAAAAAAAAAGTTTTTTTCTTTAAAGGGCGTTCCTCTTTAAGAACGCCCTTTGCACCCATCCAGTTGCACAGACGCAACAAGTGTTTGCGAGTTGCGACCTGTTTTCGTCTCTTGTGCGTTCAGCTGCAAAGACCGGTTTTAGGAGTCAGAAGGACACAACAGTCATGCGTGCGTCGCATGAATTTTAAACAGAAGCCTGTGCGGGAAAACTTATGTGGCCCG
>NC_056726.1:520310964-520365903 GCF_019279795.1 Protopterus annectens | reverse complement strand
TTTTCTTTGTTCCCTTATGAAAGTGAGCACCACCCCTAAAGCTAGAAAACTGCATTTCCTTGGTTCTAGGGTATGTTGTTTATATATGTGTGTGTGTGTGTGTGTGTGTATATATATATATATATATATATATATATATACATACATACATACATACATACACACATATGTATGTATATATATATATATATATATATATACATATATATATATATATATATATATATATATATATATACACATATATCAAAAAGGTTGAATACTTGGTTGATAGAACAGTTTATATGGGTGTAAAAAAGAATAAGTACACATCTGAGTGAATGCACAGTTATGCGGACATTATGTGGATGAATTAAAGTGCAGGAGAGTAAGAATATGCAGGACAATGAATGTTTGATTAAAGAGGTGCTGGTGTGAAGATGAACAAGATCTTTTTAGAGTGGTGTGCACATGCAAGTGCTCGTGGGTCAGGGTAAGAGTAAGGACTAGGGACATGGATAGATTTTGTGATACATGTAAAGTATGTTTGTGTCTGAAGTAGCACTGTTAGGGAAATGGTTATTAGTAATGTAACGTAGAATTCGGGTTAGGGAAAGGTGTATGATTAAGGATAGGTTAGCACTTGTAAGTAAAGTGATGCAAGGAGGATAAGGTTTCTAATTTTGAAAATCAGTTAATCTTTTCTAGTGTTTTGCTAACATATAGAATCCGATATCTGTATTTATGTAATGGAAATCCAGAACAAAAATGTGATGTGATGTTTTTTGCTGGACCAATAAAGGTGTTTGTGGAACAAGCCAGCTTGATGTTTCAATAAAAATGAGCCCTATGTTCGTGATGTATTACATGGAAGTTGTACAACAGTTCACCTTTTTTTTGTAATGACATTTGTGGGCTCTTCCTACTAACATAATTAAACTGGGCAATTTCAACTCAGATGTACTGTGCAGATGTCACTTATCAAATCACTCCGGAAGTATTTAGAGATGCATTAAACAGTGGATATTGTCTGTGTACCAAGCAAGGGCTACATAAGAAAAGAGAAATGCATCTGTAACAGGAAAAGCAGTACTAAGCTGTTACAGTATGTCAGGAAAAGTACTACTCTAGCACACTGCCAAAGTGTTGTATCTTGTAGGGGTGGGAGGTTTGCATAATGGTTAAACTGTTTACTTTACAGACACAAGGTGCAGGGTTTGATTCTGACATGGGGTCATTGGCTAGGCTTATAATAGCCCACATGGGCAGTTAGCCTAGTACTAATCTATGAACCTATAGCTATGGCAAGCTAGTGTATTCACACGCAAGCACCTGGCCAACACAAAAAGGATAATAAAACTAAATGTTGCAGTCAACAGAAAGATCAGTGTAGATATGCTCAACACACATTGGACAGACTGCTCAGTATATACATGGGAAGGAAATGGGCTAAACTGGAAAATAAAAAAGGAGAGAACAATAAGCAGAGAGAAACTCAGAAGGGTAACCATAGTGTTTGAAAGATTGGGTGTCGAGAGGAAGGGCAGTTGACCCTTGTGTAAGTTCTACAAAAGAATGGTGGGTAGGGAATGTCTGTGTGTGGGATAATGGGAATGGGAAGATAACGATTCACAAAGGTAGAGCACAGACAGCTAGGGAGGGGGTGGTATGCAGAGCAAAAATAGTGAGGACATCGGATGGCCATATATATATATATATATATATATATATATATATATATATATGTATACACACACACACACACACACACAGGGTTGGCAGATGTTGATTGGAGGCACTGAGCAGCAATCAGTCTGCGGAATGACATACAGCTGAGGGAGGCCACACGGTTCAGGACAGGGTGGGATGCTGGTATGGTTGGCTGTCATTCCAGTACATTGGGCAGCAAATCCAGGCATCAGTCATATCTGGGTGGCTGGCTGATACCCGAGGCCTGTTGGTTATACAGCTCCACCAGCCAAACAAGAAGCAGAAGCTGTTCCCACTGCAGGCATCTTGCTGCTGTTGTACCTCAGCAGTGACCAACTCCACACCACATGCCGGAGACCCTCTGTCTGTCTTCATGAACAGAAGCATTTAGCCCCCTCCCCAAGTTGCAGGTGTGGACGGCACCAGTGGCTCCTCATGTTAAGCCTTCAGCTTTTCCTTCTGCAAGAGGCAGGCTTGGCAGCTCCTGGTAGCCCATAGCTGGATGCAGAGGGGCTGGCATCCAAGTCCAAGGAGGTCATTATCCCACTGTAATTCACCCTTATTAGACCAACCATAGAGTACTGTGCTCCATTTGATATGAACCTGACCAGGCATATGCTGCAACTAAAGTGACCTCAGATATTCCTTACAAAAGAATACAAGGCATAACAAACCTGCCTTATGCAGAGTGCCTTAAAGCCCTTTCCCTTTCCTCAGTCTCCAATAGACTGCTGAGGGGTGATCTCTGCCTGGCTTGCTAGGCATCCGCAAACCCAACACTTACGAATTTCATATTACTTATTCATAAGTCAGAGTACTAGAATTACAAGGTCTAGGGGCCTGAATTTTGTCTGTAACTTAAACAGAGCATGCTAGAGAGACAGATGTTTGTCCCAGAGACTGCCTTTCCTTTGGAATAGGCTTCCCATCCATATGAAGCTGAGTTTGTCTGTTAACCTGTTTAAGCACCTAGTCCAGTGGATGGGGAATAGGAAGTTTTCACTGGGCCTGGCACCCATGTGCCTTATGGACAGAGGTAACTTATAAATACCTGGCTCCCAGTGTCTTGTTTGGATGTAGAACTTCATTATTTTTTTGGAAAACTTGGCTAGGCTTAGAAAGTCCCCCTGGGTTGTTAGCCTAATTTATGAATGACGGGCATTTGAGTTTCAGACTTCATATCTCTTTAAAAATGCATGCTAACACAAATCCTATTATTCTAACAACATTCTAAGTATATAAGGGCAGGGATCTATAAAAGTTGTCTGTATTTCTGGGCTTTTGTCCCACAACATTATTTTAGGCTTAAACCAGATTTATTGTGCTAAGAGGGTGAGGGGTATAACTGCTTCTCCGTTTCCCTGCTCTGTGACTGTGTAAGCAGCGTAAAGAAAGATTGGAAACAACCATTAGCACTTTCTCAGTGATGCTTTCCTTGTTTTAAAAGAAACTTTGTATATGTGAAGTATTTTAGAAAATAAAATTATACAGTGAGATAATGGGGAAATTAACCATAATTGTTACATTTTACTAGACACTTGTTTATGAATCTTAAAGTGCAGCTTTTTCTAACCAGTTTCATTGGTGTGCTTTCTTTTATATAGATATCCCTGCCCTTTCTGCGAGCCACTTACAGTCATTTTCCAGGAATGCTGGTGATCCGCAGCTGGTTGACTGGCTAAGAGAACATGGAGCAGATGATTATACAATAGACAGGGTAAGAAGAATGCACATTCTTTACCAATAAACAGCAAAAGAAAGTCCGCTAGCTTAGTACCATAAAGGGTATCCTCATATGTTGTTCAGCCACAACGCCAATACTTTGGATCTCCAAAAGGACAAATGAAATGTTCAGTAGATAGTAGATAGTAACGACCATTTAATAAAACACCAAAACAAACGTACAACACATACAAAGGATTATCTATTCCTTCTAGACTTCATCAGAATCCATAAATGCCAGTGTAAAAATGCTCTTAAATACTCGATCACCTGGTTAATAAATTAATTAACAAATTAATTAACAAATCAATTAAATATGTTGTCTTGTCAAAGAAAGTTTTTTAGCTCAATACAGTTCATATAAACCAGTACTAAAAACAGTACTAAAAACACCTATACTATAAACTGTAAAACAACATAACCTAATCTAAAACTTTTTACAAAGACACAACTCACTTAATCAACCTTATATAATATATAATATATAATATGTAATATAATAATGTACACCTTAATACATTCTAAAAAATATATGATGTGATATGATGTATCAACTCCAAATATGTGAATATATATGTATATGTAAAAACTTGTCATGAAATAAAAAATATATCATACCAAGAAAAAAGAAAACCACATAATATTGCACTATAATGGTCCTTGTATAATATGACTATATACATATATACATATGAATGAATAAATAGTGTATAATTAGGTCAATTTAGGTTATTGGATAATAATTTCAGAGCTGGTTTTATGGAAATGTGATCATTCATTCCATGGGATCCACAGGCATCCAGCCTGAGTTGCCAAATCATCTCTCTGTATTCGAGGAGGGACTCAATCACCCCTCTTTCACTTCTCTTGACCTCCTCAAGAACCCAGAATTTGATATTGGTCTTATTACATACTTCAGTGTGCCTAAAGAGGGCATTGTTATCGCTCTTTTATTGATATCCCTTATGTGTTCATATACCCTTTGCTTTAACTTCCTCGGTCTTTCCGACATAATATTTTCCACAAGTCAAGCAGAAGATAAACCACACCTTGGGTGGCAATTATAGTAACCCAAACTTTCAATTTTAAATTCAATCTCTATCCATAACATTTTTTTCCAATATAAAAGTGCATTGCCCACACCTTCCACACTTATAAGTTCACTTTTTCTCCGCTCCACTTCCATAAAGAGCCTTTTTCCTTTCAAGAAGTTTCTTAAAATTGTTGTTCTTCCTATATCCAAAAATCAACCGCTGTTGAAAAATAGGAACTTCCACATGTTTTAGAAAACATCCTCCATACTTCATTAATGCCCTTTTGTAACCAATGTACCCCTTTATAGTATGTAACCATGAGGCGTGGTGTATTATTCTCCTTTGATGATTTATTTGTAGTACCTGAGGGATTGTCTATTTGGGGTCCCAGTATATCAAAATCATATGCCAATAGTGGCCGAAAATGCGTGTTCCGCTTCCTCAAGACCTCCCTTTTGACATTCTTAATAAGCCTAAGTGGGTAACCCCTATCCATAAAGAAACCTTGTATCAAATCCATCTCTTCTATACATGTCCCTTCATCACTAGTCATTCGAGAGGCCCTGATCATTTGGCCCTTAACTATGTTACGCCTAAGATATAATGGGTGGTCACTCTCAAAGTGCACATAGAATTTGAAAAGCATTCCTTCCTAAAAACCCGAGATTCATATTTCCTACTTGGTTTATTTTTAGTAATAGTTATATCCAAATAATCTATATGGTCATTGTTATGTTGGTAAGTAAATTCCAAAAACGTTGTAGTCGTATGGAGATAGTCTATAAATTCCTTGACCTGTTCAACTGTCCCTTTCCACACTACCATGATGTCTGGCACGAACCTCAAATATGTAACTATATCAACCCAAAATTTGGACTTGAAAACATATTCTAGCTCCCAGAATAACATAATAATATTAGCATAGGTGGGGCACATGAAGAACCCATTGCCACCCCTCCTATCTGATGGTATATATCACCCTGGAAAAACAAAAAATTGTTCCTCAAAACCAGTTCCATATTTTCAAGAATTAACCTAAAATCGGTTGTATCACCCAAATTGAATTCTATCAACATATGTTCGAACCATTTTAACCCTATGTCATGTGGTATAACGGAAAATAAATCACGGACATCAATGGTCACAAAAATAAAACAATCATTATATGGAACCTCTCTAAATTTTGTAAGGAGGTCCCATGAGTCAACTAAAATGTGTCTATAGTTCTTATAAAAGTTTTTTAACTTAGCGTCTATAAATATGGCAAGGGGCTGTGTTTTTGAACACTGTGAGGTTACTATAGGCCTAAGGGGGGGGATTATGTACATCCTTATGGATTTTGGGAATACCAAAAATTTCCGGAATGACTGGTTTAGTTACTTTGAAATAATTATACAGGTCAATATTTATTAAACCCTGTAGCAAGTTGTCCTCAAGCCAATAGTCTATTTTTCTGTAACAGATGTTCATCTCATTCCTAGATGCAAGTCGATATCTGTCCCCTTGATTGAGGATTTCTCTCATCCTACTAGTGTAATCCCAATGGTCCATAAGGACCACCCCTCCCCCCTTATCGGGTTTCATAATCCTTATTTTGTCATTTCCTTGTAACCACTTCAGAATAGACACTTCTTCCCTTGTCATATTACTAAATACTTCTACTCCGTCATTTCCCTGGTACTGTTCCCTAACCATATGCAAAACTTGCTTTTCAAAATTAGCAATATCGTGTTGTAAGGGGGGATTAAAAACACTTTTCCTTTTAAAAGTGTTTGAATGCATATCCTCACTTTGTCCAAACATGTTCTTAAAGTGTAACTTTCTTGTAAATAACTTCACATCAAGTAATAGGTCCTCTAATTTGGGCTTTCTTATTGGAATAAATGAAAATCCCTTAGTAAAAAGTCCAAAAAAAGCTGCTGTCACCTCTATTTCTGTGAAGTTATAGATATAAAAATTGTTATCCACATTAATTTTACATCTGGTAGAAATAATAGTGTTTAATTCAATGTTGGCCCCACTATCGGGACCGTCATTAATATATCCTATTTCATCCAGATCTGGGACTACTTCAAAATTGTCACTTTCCAAAAGCACATACTTTTCTATTGTATTACACCCTGGGGTGTCGGAATTACTCCTTATTTGTAGTATATTAATGACGGTCCCGATAGTGGGGCCAACATTGAATTAAACACTATTATTTCTACCAGATGTAAAATTAATGTGGATAACAATTTTTATATCTATAACTTCACAGAAATAGAGGTGACAGCAGCTTTTTTTGGACTTACATAATCCCCCCCCTTAGGCCTATAGTAACCTCACAGTGTTCAAAAACACAGCCCCTTGCCATATTTATAGACGCTAAGTTAAAAAACTTTTATAAGAACTATAGACACATTTTAGTTGACTCATGGGACCTCCTTACAAAATTTAGAGAGGTTCCATATAATGATTGTTTTATTTTTGTGACCATTGATGTCCGTGATTTATTTTCCGTTATACCACATGACATAGGGTTAAAATGGTTCGAACATATGTTGATAGAATTCAATTTGGGTGATACAACCGATTTTAGGTTAATTCTTGAAAATATGGAACTGGTTTTGAGGAAGAATTTTTTGTTTTTCCAGGGTGATATATACCATCAGATAGGAGGGGTGGCAATGGGTTCTTCATGTGCCCCCACCTATGCTAATATTATTATGTTATTCTGGGAGCTAGAATATGTTTTCAAGTCCAAATTTTGGGTTGATATAGTTACATATTTTAGGTTCCTGGACGACATCCTGGTAGTGTGGAAAGGGACAGTTGAACAGGTCAAGGAATTTATAGACTATCTCCATACGACTACAACGTTTTTGGAATTTACTTACCAACATAACAATGACCATATAGATTATTTGGATATAACTATTACTAAAAATAAACCAAGTAGGAAATATGAATCTCGGGTTTTTAGGAAGGAATGCTTTTCAAATTCCTATGTGCACTTTGAGAGTGACCACCCATTATATCTTAGGCGTAACATAGTTAAGGGCCAAATGATCAGGGCCTCTCGAATGACTAGTGATGAAGGGACATGTATAGAAGAGATGTATTTGATACAAGGTTTCTTTATGGATAGGGGTTACCCACTTAGGCTTATTAAGAATGTCAAAAGGGAGGTCTTGAGGAAGCGGAACACGCATTTTCGGCCACTATTGGCATATGATTTTGATATACTGGGACCCCAAATAGACAATCCCTCAGGTACTACAAATAAATCATCAAAGGAGAATAATACACCACGCCTCATGGTTACATACTATAAAGGGGTACATTGGTTACAAAAGGGCATTAATGAAGTATGGAGGATGTTTTCTAAAACATGTGTGGAAGTTCCTATTTTTCAACAGCGGTTGATTTTTGGATATAGGAAGAACAACAATTTTAAGAAACTTTTTGAAAGGAAAAAGGCTCTTTATGGAAGTGGAACGGAGAAAAAAGTGGGAACTTATAAGTGTGGAAGGTGTGGGCAATGCACTTTTATATTGGGGGAAAAAATGTTATGGATAGAGAGATTGAATTTAAAATTGAAAAGTTTGGGTTACTATAATTGCCACACCCAAGGTGTGGTTTATCTTGCCCTTTGCTTGACTTGTGGAAAATATTATGTCGGAAAGACCGAACGTAAGTTAAAGCAAAGGGTATATGAACACATAAGGGATATCAATAAAAAGAACGATAACAATGCCCTCTTTAGGCACACTGAAGTATGTAATAAGACCAATATCAAATTCTGGGTTCTTGAGGAGGTCAAGAGAAGTGAAAGAGGGGGTGATTGGGAGTCCCTCCTCGAATACAGAGAGATGATTTGGCAACTCAGGCTGGATGCCTGTGGATCCCATGGAATGAATGATCACATTTCCATAAAACCAGCTCTGAAATTATTATCCAATAACCCTAAATTGACCTAATTATACACTATTTATTCATTCATATGTATATATGTATATAGTCATATTATACAAGGACCATTATAGTGCAATATTATGTGGTTTTCTTTTTTCTTGGTACTTGATATATTTTTTATTTCATGACAAGTTTTTTACATATACATATATATTCACATATTTGGAGTTGATACATCATATCACATCATATATTTTTTAGAATGTATTAAGGTGTACATTATTATATTACATATTATATATTATATATTATATAAGGTTGATTAAGTGAGTTGTGTCTTTTGTAAAAAGTTTTTAGATTAGGTTATGTTGTTTTACAGTTTATAGTATAGGTGTTTTTAGTACTGTTTTTAGTACTGGTTTATATGAACTGTATTGAGCTAAAAAACTTTCTTTGACAAGACAACATATTTAATTGATTTGTTAATTAATTTGTTAATTAATTTATTAACCAGGTGATCGAGTATTTAAGAGCATTTTTACACTGGCATTTATGGATTCTGATGAAGTCTAGAAGGAATAGATAATCCTTTGTATGTGTTGTACGTTTGTTTTGGTGTTTTATTAAATGGTCGTTACTATCTACTATCTACTGAACATTTCATTTGTCCTTTTGGAGATCCAAAGTATTGGCGTTGTGGCTGAACAACATATGAGGATACCCTTTATGGTACTAAGCTAGCGGACTTTCTTTTGCTGTTTATTGGTAAAGAAGTGGAGCAGTGGAGTTTGAAGAATGCACATTCTGTTGACAGTGTTTTAATTAATTGGACGGTCATGTGTACAATAAGGTGTTGCACTGTTGCATAACTAATTATTGCTGTTACAGAACATTTTGCCTTTTTTTATCTTTACTTTTCTTAAATTGCCATAGCGTGTCTCAGTGTTATAGTTATCTTACATCAGTTCTACAGCAAGCAAAATATTTTATTGTACACCAATAAAAAAACACTGTTACAAATTAAAGGTATACAAGACTCATTACTACATAGCTGCATTCTAGCTTTTATCACTGTGAATGTGTCCTTCCTTGATCAAAGCTTACTTTTATTTGCCTTGTTGATCAAGGTATACACTAGGAATGTGGCTCATTTTAGTAGTTCATAGCCAAATCTGAAGTGGTGTAGTGTACACATTAGTTTCTAGGATACTGTCATATTGAGTTTGTCAAACCACAGAAATATCCTTGAGCATTCTTCAGATATCACAAGTATTTTGGGACTGTCCCTAACAAAAAAGACATTTGTTGCAATCTCTTTCAGATATATGCGTACATTATTTTTTACATGTAGTCAGTGACGGTTATCTTTTTGCATTCAGCCTAATCCTGCTTTAAGCAGAACAGAATAGATAACATTTTCAATCCACAACAGTTTCAGATTTTCTTGACCCCTCTATGCCTAGACCTCAGTATGGAGGGTAAGGTGGCATTACCATTTGAGAAATATTGGAACAGAATGAGCTGAGACTGAACTGGTTTCCCTTGATGCTGAATGCAGGCCCTCTCCTACTTGTCTGTTCTTTCTTTCTAGCTATAATCCATTACACTTCCTTGTTGTTTTCTATACTGAAATTATCCACCCCCCCAGTCTCCTAGTCTGTCATTAACTGTCATTTTTATATTTTTATGTAATTATATGTCTTTATCTGTTTAATAACTGCAAGATGTGTTGGCTTTTTTTTAATGTATATATGTGTGTGTGTGTGTAATGTATTTAATAACTGCTAGCTGTATATGCTTTATTTTTTGTGTGTGGGCATATATATATATATATATATATATATATATATATATATATATATATATATACACACACACACACACATATAGTTTCATGCACACACACACACACACACACACACACACACACATATATTTATACACATTTGTGTATGGAAAGATAAGCTGCTGATATACAGTGTGTTTCTCATTTCATTACGACTAAATGAAGTGGCGGAAGAATAACAGTACCTCTCAATGGTCTTTACTACAAAAAGAAGAGAATGTCAGGCAGTATTAGTAGTTCAGCAAGTAGCACACTGCCTTTCATACTTGAAAAATCAGAAGGCTGTGGGTTCTAGTCTCACACCAGTTAAGGATAAGTTAAATATTGAAACATAACGGGGAGGGAGTGCTGCACTCCTATGTTTCCATCCTTCAGATGAGATTTTAAACTAAGTTTTGTGTTCTGGAAATGGTAGCGGTTCATATGGGTGTTACAAATCCCAAAGCACTTTTCAAAAGGAAAGTAAGGAAAATGTTTATTTAAATATGCTTTAAAATGTTTTAGCAAAGCAAGAACAAAAGGAAAGTATATAATACCCCAGCTTTTATTGCATACACATATCTCCTATTTTCCACACTTAACAGACAAACTCCTTAAGAAGCACTTCTTAATAGTTATTCTCCAGTATGGAGTGTGTTTCCCAAGTATTCAGACTTTGTCCTTCTACTAAGATTAATGCTTTGCTTTGTCTCTTTTATTAATCTGGGTAAGATTTAGCTCATCAGGTCTTGTATCTGTGAATCCCAGATGTGCAAACCAGATTAAATGACATGGCACTCATTGAAAGTTTTGTTTTCTTTTTTAATACATGGGAGCCCACACCTCCCACGCAGGAGACTTTGCTGTCTGCAGCCACTTAGCTAATATAACTATCAATGAAGTTGTAAAACGCTGCGTAAAACTTTGGGGAAATTATAAAATAGTGTTGACAGTGCCAGTTCATTGAACTGGGTTTGTTTGATCAGTTTTTACTGAACTGACACTTGCTTGAACAACCGAATACCACTAAACTGTCTATGCCATTGTTTACCATGTGCCAACAAAAGTAACATCCTTGAAACCCAATGTGCCATATTTAATGGATGTTATAGTGGCATATTGAGTGACATTGTCACCTTTGTAGCAAGAGGTTCTGTGGTTCAGATGTTCTTCGTGTTTCACTGTTGCAGTCATTACATTTGGGTTATCTGCTTGCAGGTAGCCGTCAGTCGGCCTGATTATCAAAGTCTTGGGTCCTGCGTCAGTTGCTGTCTCATCTTCCATGACGTCAGGTAGTGAGGGTTATAAGTCATGAAGCCGACGCCATTACATCAGTCTTTCTTGCTGTGCGGTGCCCGAAGCAGAAACAGTTTGCAAGTGCCGGTCAGCCCACTCCTGAAATTTTCATTTTTGAGTTTCAGATCCGAAATCTTCAGCAAAGCTAAGTACTCTGTTGAGATCCTTTTTCTTTCTCTAAACTGATGTCAGTAAAAGTTAACAACTGTATTTCTTGTGGAAAGGAAATAACTCATAAAGATTTTCATTCATACTGCATTCCTTGCCTAGACCCAGACCACGACTTACCTCGCTGTCAGTTTTGTGCCTTATTCAAACCTTGAACTATTCGCCGTTGGTTTATTTTCTCATCTAAATATTTTGGTACTCTGTTAAAGTATCCAGAAATAGCTTCGGTAAGCCACCTGACTTCCGACATTCCGAAAAAGCGCAAAGACAGAGACAGACCGCATAGGTCCAAAGCTGCTGACAACGCTTCTGCTAAGCTAGTCGCCAGTTCGCCGGTACTCAGTGAGGCGCTTTCACAGCCCTTGATACCCGCTACTTCAGATTTGCAGGCCCCTACTGAGACCCATTCGGAGTCCGGTATGCCATGAGATGCTTCTTCATCTGTGGAACCTGCGGATGTCTCTACCTTGGATAGGTCCGGAGCCGCTGTGCAGGCACCAGCTTCTGAGGGTGTATTCAGGCCTACTGACTTGCATATTAAACCGACGCCATATTTTTCTTCAAGGCCTAAAACTCGATCCACGCCTAGAAAACCGATGGCCAGACCACATGGTCATGCCCCTATGCCTAAAAAACAAATGATAAGAATGGCTAAAGACCTTATTACTCTAATCAGGGGAAGCAACCCCTTCTCCCTCTAAGAGACCTAGAACTGATTTTCCTTATGATTCTTTTGATCAGGATTCTGACATTTCTGTTTTCTCTGATGACCAGGAGTTGCTCTTGTCTACTTATGAGGATTCTGATGCAGAAGACTCCATTCCCTCTGCTTCCCCTCCAGAGAATTTCTCTTTTGGTGAAACTTTGCATACACTTTACCTCCGTCTCCCAGAAAACCTGACAGGTATTAGAGTACCTGACTCTCACAAGGTCCTCTTTAAGAATCCAACTGCGGATCCTGAGACCATTTCACAGGGACCCAAAGGCATGAAGGCTACTACTTCCAAAAACCCTACCCCCTCTGATAGAGATTCCAGAGCCCTGGACAGATGGGGTAAGAAGGTATACACTTCTGCTACTTTGGCCATTAGGACCTTAAACTGCCAGTTTCATATGTTAAAGTATCAGCAGCATATTATTGGATTGCTTAAACAGAAAATTATGTTGATTCCTGATTGTGCTGAAAATAAAGAATTACAGGATTTAGTGCATTCTGCAGAACAAGTTGGAAAACATACTTTGCAATGTGGTTTTGATTCATTAGAGGCATCTTGCAGGGCTGCTGTGACTGGGTCTGTACTTAGAAGGCATGCTTGGCTTAAGGAGCAAACTTTGCCAGATCATGTTAAAGCTAAATTACTGGATGCTTCCTTAAACCAAGACCGCCTGTTTGGCAACAAAGCAGACACAGTACTTAAAAAGATGGAGGAAAAAGCCAAATCTATGCAAACTTTTAAAGATTTCCTGCAAGTACAGCCTCCCAGATTTAGTAGGCACTGGCCTTCTAAGAATTGGTCCTTTCCTGCCTCTTCCAGGCTTTCTCATTCCAAACCCAGGACCAGCAGACCACCCATGCTTCAGTCTCAAGGTACTCACAAGCCTAAGCAGTGGGGCACCCACTTCCAAATCTGGAAGTAGTAAGACACCCCTATGGTAAGCTGTCACAATGACTTAACTTTAAATCTTCCAAGCCCTGCTCAACTAACTCTTCCTTTAGGGGGAAAGATCGCTCTACATGCAAAAAACTGGGAACTCATTACCCAAGACAAATGGGTTTTAAATATAGTTTCCCAAGGATACAGATTCCACTTCCACTCCTTACCAACCCCAAATGGTTGGCCAGACCTACCCCCAATTCAGTGGACAGAGGCTCAAAAGCAGGTTCTCTCTTCTAAGTATTAGGGCTATTCAGCCTGTCCCAGAAGAGGAATGGGGTCAAGGTTTTTACTCAAGACTTTTCCTGGTACCCAGAAAAGATGATTCCTGGCGTCCTATCCTGGACTTGTCTATCCTAAACACCTTTTTGGTAATCCCAAAATTCAAAATGCTAACTCTTCATCAGCTGCTTCCTATGCTAGGCAAAAATGCCTGGTTGGCAACACTGGATTTAAAGGAAGCTTACCTGCATATCCCAATAAGGGAATCTTGCAGAAAATACCTATGCTTCAGAGCAGGCTACATGCACTATCATTTCTCTGCACTGCCCTTTGGCTTATCTACTGGACCCAGGGTATTCACAAAGTGCCTAGCTCCAGTCATTGCATACTGCAGGCAAAGAAATATTCAAATATACCTGTACCTGGACGATTGTCTAATTCAGGCAGAAAGCCAGGACATGCAATTAAATCATCTAGCATTTGTAAAGAAGTTACTAATTTCTCTGGGGTACACCATAAACGAAAAGAAATCACATCTAGTACCCTGCCAACAAATTGTATTCCTGGGAGCAAGCTTGAATACAACTTCCCAGATGGCCTACCCCACGCCAGAGAAACAAGGTCATTTGACTGCCTACTTCAAAGTACTGGCCACAAAGACCCAGCTATCTGCAAGGAAAATACTGCAAGCCCTGGGGTTCGTGGCCTCTTGCATTCTACTAATTCCATATGCAAGGCTGCATATGAGGAAACTACAATGGTATCTAAAAAAGCCTATGGTGTCCACATTCTCAGGACCTAGAATCAATGACTCCTATCATCCCTGGTCTAAAGACAGAGTTCCTTTGGTGGGCAGAGGCTTGCCACCACAGCAAGGGACTGCCATTCACTCTGCTCCCTGCTGCCCAAACCCTAACAACAGATACGTCAGACTATGCATGGAGGGCTCACTTGGCAGGGCAGTGCATTCAGGGCAAATGGAACCCGAGTCAGATGCACCTGCATATCAATCAAAAGAAATGTTAGCTGTACAGAATGCTCTCACAGCCTTCAAGGACCACATTCTTCCAGGACAATTATTGGTAAAGACGGACAACACCACTGTCATGTGGTACATAAACAAGCAGGGGAACCCACTCATACCCTCTCTGCAGACTAGCCATGGCTGTGTGGAACACAGCCTTGAGCTACCAAGTGCATCTACAAGCTCAATTCCTGCCAGGCAAGCTGAATACACTGGCAAACGACCTAAGCAGAAATCTCATGGACCCACATGAGTGGAAACTGGAACCAAAGATATTCAACATTTTGAGAAACAAATGGGGAGCCCAGAGATAGACTTGTTTGCCTCCCCTCAGAACTACCAATTGGACAAATTCTGCACAAGAACTCCCCACAGACAATCTTAGAAAGTGGATGCCCTGTCCTTCACCTGGAAAAACCTATCCGTTTATGCCTTTCCCCCTCTGCCTCTCCTGTGCAAAGTTCTACTAAAGATCAAACAAGACAAACCAAGGACAATACTCCTTGCATCAGACTGGCCACGCCAACACTGGTACCCCCTCTTGTGCAGTGTGTCACTGCTGGAACCATGGCACCTGCCTTAGACCCCTTCCCTGCTGTCCCAGCAGGAGAACCAGATTCTGCACTCCCAGCTTCAAACCCTGAACCTTGCAGCCTGGCTAATTACCTGAGCTCTCCGTTACCGTCCCTCAGTAAGCAAGTGATGAATGTCATTTTGGAGGCAAGGAGGCCTAGTACTAGAAAATCCTATGCTGAAAAATGGAAAAGATTCTGTTCCCGGAGTCAAACTCACGGGATGGGCACAACAGTGCCCAATTTACTGCACATTCTTCAATACTTAACTGAGATACTTCACAAGGGCCTTTCCTTTTCTTCCATTAAAATTCATGCCTCGGCCATTTTAGCTCATTATAATACTGAGCCACCCCTCTTCTCTCATCCACTGCTGAAGCAATTCCTCAGAGGGGGCCAAAAAGTAAGACCACCCAGGAGAGCCCCTACTCCAGCCTGAGACCTTAACTTTGTATTGGAAAAGCTCACTCTACCTCCCTTCGAGCCAGCTGCAAGTGCAGAGTTGAAATTCCTTTCTTGGAAAACAGCATTCCTTCTAACCATCACTTCAGCAAGAAGGGTGTCTGAATTACAGGCCCTCATAGGAGTGGAGCTTTTCATCATCTTTCATGTGGACAGGGTGTCCCTCAGGACCAATCCTTCCTTTATGCCCATGGTGGTATCCAGTGTGGCCCTTAATCAGTCCATTCATTTGCCAACCTTCTTTTCTAACCCACAGAACAAAGGGGAATGAATACTGCACTCCTTGGACGTGCACAGACAACTTAGATTTTACTTGGACAGGACTAAGCCTCTCAGGAAGTGTGAACAACTATTGGTTGCATTTTCTACAGTGGCAGAGGGGAAAGCCATTTCAAAGCAAACCATTTCTAAGTGGATAGGCCATTGCATTCATTTCTGCTATAAGCGCCATGTAAAACCTACCCCACAGGGGATAAGACCACATTCCACCAGGGCTGCATCTACCTCTACAGCCTTTCTCAGAGGTGTCCCTACTAGGGACATCCTAGAAGCTGCTACCTGTAGTTCTGTACATACCTTCACCAAGCACTACCACTTGCCAGTTTTTTCTAAATCCAGAGCTGGTTTTGCCACTGCAGTTCTACAGGGCCTAATAGCTGGTCCTAATGTTCTCTAATTTCCTCCTCCCTTCCTTAGCTTTGGGAATCTACCCAAATGTAATGACTGCAACAGTGAAACACTAAGAACATGGTACAGTTGTGTACACTTACCATAAATGTAGATGTTCGAGTGTATGCACTGTTGCAGTCCTGGTTACCCTCCCTCCAGCCCCCTGACTGCTACTGTGTATACCTCTCTTTTTGTTTACTGTACTTAAAGCTTTCTGGTGTATTTTCCTTTTTGTTGGAGGTGTAACCCTGTATATAATTGCTTCCCATTATGGGGGCACCTGACATCTGAGGCAAGAAAAACGGATGTAATGGTGTCGGCTGCATGCTTTATACCCCTGACGTCATGGAAGTTGAGACAGCAACCGACGCAGGACCCAAGACTTTGATAATCAGGCTGACTGAGGGCTACCTGCAAGCAGATAACCCAAATGTAATGACTGCAACAGTGAATGCACTCGAACATCTACATTTATGGTAAGTGTACACAACTGTAGTTACCTTATATGCAGTGTCAGGATGACCACACTGTGTTCATCTTGTTTTTCTCCAGTCATTCACATTTCTTCCCACATCCCAGTGAAGTGGTTGATGAATCGGTGACTCAAAATTGTGTGCATTTGTCTAATACAGAGTATATAAATGATATCGAAGAAAGGCCTGGCAATCTACTTTCATTCCTTACTTGCCTAGTAAACTCTGTGATTGTGCTGGCTGCTAATGGGGTCACTGTAGGAACTGCATGTGACTCGACAGTTTTAAATGGGTGTGCCATTTAAAATACTTAAGTCATTCCATAGTTTTCATAAGGCCTCAGTATTATTTATTTTTTTTTGCATATCCCTGCATGACCAAGCCATGGTTGAGGTACCAGGAGATTTCAGGCCAGGCGAGAACCCTCAATTACATTCTTCTCTGACCAGGAATCCCCAGTGAGCTCATTCTCTCATGGCAAGAGCCAGGTAGTGGGATATATTCCAGCCTTGCTGGCCCTGCAGAGTGACTTGCTTTCTCACTCTCCACCAGAAGAGCATTCCTTCAGCTGCAGCAGCTCTTCCCAGCTCTGCATTTTTGCACATGGCAGCACAGACTTGCTAGGCTTCAGGTCCTTCGGGTAGACATCTAGTGCTTCAGCTAGGTGCCACCCATGTGATGAGCCAGAGATGCCTCCCACACCCCAGGATGGGCGAGACAACAGTGGCAACTTCCTTCCATCCTCCCTTCTAGTTACTACAGACACGCAAGCCACTATTCAGATTTGTATGATTTACAACATAGTCAGGGCCTTATCTCGGTCTGCCTCAAAGTGGCTAATGTCTCAGTATCATTGCCATTTTGCCCAAACAGTATATTTTCATAGCCAAGATTCTTTATCCCTTTTACATTTACATTCTACAGTCATTTTTCTGCTCTCCTTTACCATCGCAGATTCAGAAAGTAAATGTAAACGTACAGTCGTTTCCACTGGCTTTCACACACTACCTTTAAATAGCATCTTATTCTACCTTATATTTGTATGCCCCTTTTCCAGCTCAATAACTTAAATAATAAGTCCTAATAAATATCAGAAACATGTTTTCCAGAAAATATTTCTTTATATATTATTTTTTTTTCGCATTAATTTTTCATTGTTATCTGGCTGTATAAACTAGCCCGCTTTCTGTTTCAGCTCTGTTTTAATCCATGAAGGCATTCTCACTGAATGACAAGGGGATCTACTGTGTGTCTGTATTGGGCAAGATGGTCAATAATCTAGCTTACTTCAGTAAAGATGGCCTGTACCCCTCATTCCAAGGCTTCTACATACTCCAGATAGCCTTTGATGGCCTTGTAGTAAAGTTTTAGACAGAATCCTGTTGATGGACATTGCAACATAATTAGCAGTCACATTGAAGTGTCCGTTTTCAGTGCAGAAATCTTAGTAATGACTTGCTTGATCTTGAGACACTGCTGCATTTGGAAAGAATCAGTGTCTCATAGTTACTTTGATTTCATTTAATTGTAAAGAATACACTCCCTGTGTACCCGAGTTGTATGCTTTTTATGTCTTCAAACTCAGTGACAACTCTGGTGGAGTTCCCATATTTTTTAAGGAACTCCTTGAACTGCAGATCGCTCTAGATAGGATTAATTGTCAATTAACGGCTTACTGCAGAACATCTTCCTTGTTCTCACTCTGATGACCACTTCTGTTTCCCTAGTGTTCTAAATGATCTTCCTATCAATAAAAAACGCCATTATTTTGAGTGACTTTAACTACCCTTCAGTAAACTGAAATACCTGTGCCTCCAATGTAGAATATGCCTAAAACTTCTTAGACTTAAATGCAAATCTCTTGACCTGTTGGTAAATTCTTCTGCAGGAGGAGACAACATTCTTGGCCTGATTCTTACTAATATGGCCGTCTCTTGCACTACTCCTGTGGTATCTCCTTCTCCATTGAAGTCAAACCACAAACTTGTGACCTTCTCCTTTCCATTACTCCCAAAAACCCTATAGAAAATCCAACTTAAAGACTATAAATATACCAGCCTCTACCTACTCTGATGAAATATCAGAATTCAATTTTGAGTGCATCGCCTCTGATCATGATACTTCGCCAAGCTTCACTAAGAATGTAACTCCCATTTAGAAAAACGCATGGAGCTTGCAGTACTTACTAGAGTTAAGTATCATGGGAAATTCAAACATAAATATCTGAGTTAGTCCCCTCTCATGTAGAAACTCCATAGCAAATCCAAGGCTCCTGTTCCCATGGAAAATAACCAAAAGCTGTACAAAAAAAATGAGCACCACTATTGCATCCACTGAAGGAGCCCATGAACTTTGGCTGGTCTCTTAAGCCAAAACTAGTTGTAAATTTTTATTTAGCTGTGTTAGAAACCTAAGAGAAGTACCCTGCATGGCTCTAAATGTACTGAAAATTACACCTACCATTCTGGTCCAATAGACTTTGCCAACATACTTGCAAACAAATTCAATGCCATTTTTCACCCAGGAGACTTCTGTCCAAAGACCTGAAACACTTGAATCTCATAGTCGGTAGTGTAGAAAGGGTTGAGCGAAGGGGGCCATTGCCCTGGGTGCAGTTGAGAAGCTAGGTTACATTTATTCTATACCAAAATGCCAGTTCAGAGAGACATCCTGCAGTAATAGCCAAAGAGGTTTTTTTTTTTTGCTCTTAAAGAACTGGGAAGAGTATGGATTTGGTGGTGCATGGTGGTTGTATTATTTTAGGAAGTAATATCCAAAGAAGACTTTTTTTTAACTTGAAGAGCTGGGGGTGCAAGTTTGTGGGACTGAGACAAGACGCTAGTTGAGCCAGCTAAGACTGTTTCCTTACTCTCCCAATTAGATCATTTGCTATCATCTCATCATTAAGGGTTTTGCATCCAGGAAGAAAGAGGTCATTGTCTCCCTATACTCTTCCCTTATTAGGCCGGTCATCGAGTATGCCCCATTTGACATGTACCGCACTAGACATCTGCAACAACTGGAGAGGCCACAAAAGTACCTCCCAAAGAGGATCCTAGGCCTTAAACACTAATCCTCTATGGACAGACTCAAAAAAACTCCAACTATTCTCTGTCTTATAGGAAAAAAACAATACGACCAACCAAACAATCCAAAAAGCAACACTCAAAGCTGGAAACCAAGAAAGTAGCACCAAAACGAATCTTTATTCACCACAAGTAAGCGCTTTTGTCTGGTGAGCATCACCAGACTTCTTCAGACAAAGTAAACCATACAACATTGAAGTTATGTACCCACCAAAATAGAATCAATTAATCAGTTAAAAATAATACATTGCAATCAATTAAATGTTTTAAACGATTAATTGTTTTAAACAGACACAGCCCTAATAAGAAAGAAAACTTCTGTAATAGACTAGGAAATAACAAGTAAATACATTCCATTCTGTCATATTCAGAGTGTATAGAAGACAACAACATGTAAGAACAAGTTAAAAAATATAGAATGAATAAAAAAACTTTCTAAAAATATATTATTTCAGAAAAAATACATTAAATATATCCACATTTATATATATATATATATATATATATATATATATATATATATATATAAACCTTATATACATTTAATAAATAATTGCTTACTTTCATCTATCAAAGACTTTTAATTTAAGCCTACTAGAAATGGATATTGCATCATTAAATCCTGGTGAGGAATAAGCATTTAAAAAGACTTGCCACCCGGCTTCCTTATCTTCAAGATGCAATTTCCAAGGTCCTCCCCCGAGCTTCACACTTCGCCTGTTGAATCACTAAAAATTTAAAATTATGCTCTGGAAACATCCTTAAATGTCTATATAATGCATTTTTTGCATCTTGCTGTTGAATATCATAAAGATGTTAATAAATACGTTGTGCAAGCTAGCGTTGGGTCTTCCCAATATAAAAAGCTGGACACTGGCAACAAACTGCGGCATAAACTACTGCATAAGTTTGACACTTATATTTTCCCTTTACCACAATTTTTTACCACCAATTCTAATACTAGATGTTCTCAAAATATGCTTACATTGGTGGCACATGCCACAAGGTGCCATGCTCCCCTTAGCCTCAATGACTAGGGGCTTTTCTAGTAAACTCTTAAAATTCATACCTTTCCGAAGTACAAAATTGGGATGATTTCCAAAGGTGTCCTACATAGCCTGTTCCTGCATAAGAATAACCCAATTTTTCTTAACAATGTCCTGCACAAGAAAGATATCACTGGAATATGTGCTGACAAAAGGACATATAATCTCCTGAAAATTTCCAGTAGCTATTGAGCATTCACCATTTATAACTATATCATCCCCATCATTTATACCAGCGTTATTAGTCCTAAGGGGTAATAAAGGTTGCCCATTTGTAGACATATCAGGACTTCCCAATATTGGGACATATAAACCATTACTTCATTTATTAATAACCTCCTGTTTTATATTGTATATTAAACAAATAGGGTACCCCCTATCAAGAAACATGTTGCTCATAAATTCACATTCTTCCAAAAAATCTTTGAACTGGGAGACCATCCGGGCAGCTGTAACAAACTGACCCTTGATAATCCTCCGCTTAACATCCCTAGGATGATTGCTAGAATAATGAAGTATGCTGTTCGAATAGGTGGGCTTCCTAAAAATTGTTGACTTAATGTATCCATCACTTATTTTAGTGATCAGTACATCCAAATAGGAAATCTTTACTTCTTCCACCATATAAGTAAATTTAAGAAAATTTGTACTTTGGTTGAGGTAGTTTATAAATACAGGAATATCTTCCTGGGGTCCTACCCATGCCACAAACAGGTCATCAAGGTAACGCAGATATAAGGGAATGTGATCAAAAAAGGCCATCACTATGTAGGCAAAAAGGGGTCCGCAAACCGACCCCATTGCTACACCGTCAAGTTGTTTAAAGTGGTGACCCTCAAAATATATAAAATTGTTTTTTAAAACTTTTTCCATAAGCTGAGTATAATTGTTGATATGGCTCTGTTCAATACCCATATCGGTATATAAAAAATCAGAGAACCAATCCAACCCCATACTATGTGCTATGCAGCTGAAAATATCCTTTACATCAATGGTGATTAACCCCCCCCCCTCCCCGTAAGGGACAAGATTGTTACATTTCCCCCAAAACTGCCAGTAGTCACAGCATAAATGTGGGAGGTTTAGAACCATATTTTTCAGTCTGCTGTCCAGGAACCTGGCTATATAACTGTTTTTGACCACCCTGAATCAACTATGGGCCTATGGGGGGGATTAGCCAGGTCCTTGTGGATTTTCAGAACTCCATATATGAGTGGAATTTTAGGGGTTTCAGCAGTCATATAATTGTATTCATCAATGCCAATCTTGTCCTGGATAACCATATCAAAAAGTTCCAAAGCAATCCTATTATAAGCAATATTTACCTCATTGATAGAGGCCTCACTGTATGTACCACTATATAAAAGTTTGAGCATATTCTGAATATAGTCTTCCTTTTGGAAAATCCCCCCCCCCAATCTGATTGCATAAACCTAAGATCAATTTTACCCCTAAGTTCAGTCAATAATGTTGTTTGAAGAGCAGATAAATTGCTCGTATTACTATCTGTTCTAAAATTATGCATACAATGGCGAAAATCCAGCTCACATGCTGTTTCAAAAGATTTAAATAAATGATGTGGATCAGGGTTATAGGTGCTTGGTATTCTACAGTCATTGTTACTATTATAAGCATGATTATCATTTCTATTCAAATATTTTAAATTCAAGTTCCTAATGTACATTTTTAGGTCACTAAATAGCTCTCCAAGATTACATGCTTTGCTAGGTACAAAATTATATCCTTTACTGAATAAGTCTGCATGTTGAGCAGTAAAGGAGAAACCAGCGTAGTTGTAAATTTTACAGTCACTAGATGAGTTAAAAATAATGTTTAATTGTCTTAAAACAGTCACCTCAGTTGTCTCCTGTTGTTGTAAATTGGACCGTTCCTCTGTCCTTGTTGATTCCACCCATTCCCTTGTGGCTAGGGGTTTTAGTGTTGAGGCCTCCTGATGTTCTTCGTGTTTAACTTTTGCAGTCATTACATTTGAGGTTATCTGCTTGCAGTAGGCCTCATTCAGCCTGATTAACAAAGTCTTGGGTCCTCTGTCAGATGCTGTCTCTCAGGGGTACAAAACATGCAGCCGATGCCATTACATCAGTCTTTCTTGCTGTGCGGTGCCCGAAGCAGAAGCAGTTCGCAAGTGAGTTTCAGAGCTGAAGTCTTCAACTAAAGCTAAGTACCCCGTTGGGGAAACTTTTTCTTGCTCCTTACTGATGTCAGTAAAAGTTAATAATTGCATTACTTGTGGAAAGCAAATACCTCACAAAGATTTTCATTCATACTGTATTCCTTACCTAGGCCCTGACCACGACATACCTTGCTGTCGGTTTTGTGCTTTATTTAATCAGCGCACTATCCGTAGTCGGTATATATTCACCTCTAAGTATTTTGGTTCTCGGTTTAATTATCCAGAAATGTCGTCGTTTAGCCATCCGACTACTGGGATTCCGAAAAAACGCAAAGATAAAGACAGAGACAGGCTGCCTAGGGCCAAAGCTGCCGACGACGCTTCTCCTAAGCCAGGCACCAGTACTCAGTGAGGCGCTTTCGCAGCCCCTGATACCCGCTACTTCTGATTTGCAGGCATCTACTGAGACACATTCGGAGTCCAGTATATGCCGCGAGATGCTTCAACTGTGGAACCTGCGGATGTCTCTACCTTGGATGGGTCCGGAGCCGCTGTGCAGGCACCAGCTGCTGAGGGTTATTCAGGCCTACGGACTTGCATATTAAACCAACACCTCCTTCTTCTTCTTTTAGGCCTAAACCTCGAACCATGCCTAAGAAACCGACACCCAGGCCTCATGCTCAGGCCTCTATGCCTAAAAAACAAATGATGAGAATGGCTGAAGATCTTGTAACTTTAATTAGAGGGAATGCAACCCCCCCCCCCTTCTAAGAGACCTAGGACTGAGGTTGTTTATGAATCTTCTGACCAGGATTCTGATTTTTCTGATTCTTCTGATTATCTGGATTTGCCCTTATCTACTTATGAAGATTCTGATGCAGAGGACTCTATTCCCTCTGCTTCCCCTCCAGAGGATTTTTCTTTTGGTGAAACCTTGCATACTCTAAGGGAGCATTTCTACTGGGAAAGCCAGGATTTTTCTGATACAAAAAGAGGATTAGGGATTTCTTATTCCTGCCTCAGCATAGGCCTTTAGCTGTACCTCCTGTATTAGACATTGTTGATGATGCCTTTTCGGAATCTAGTTTGGCCCCTGATTCTTTGCCTCCTGCTCCCAGAAAACCTGACATATTATAGGGTTCCTGATTCATGCAAGTTCCTTTTAAAAAATCCTATTGTGGATCCAGAGATTATTTCACAGGGACCCAAGGGCATTAAGGCTTCTACTGCTAAAAATCCTACCCCTTCTGATAGAGACTCCAGGGCACTGGATAGATGGGGTAAGAAGGTTTACACTTCTGCTACCTTGGCCATTAGGGCTTTAAACTGCCAGTTTCATATGTTAAAGTATCAACAACATGTTATTGGGTTGCTTAAACAGAAAGTGATGTTGATTCCTGACTGTGCTGAAAACAGAGTGACAGGATTTAATGCATTCTGCTGAACAGGTTGGTAAACATACTTTGCAATGTGGATTTGATTCATTAGAGGCCTCTTGCAGGGCTGCTGTTACTGGGTCTGTGCTCAGAAGGCATGCTTGGCTTAAGGAGCAATCTTTGCCTGATCATGTTAAAGCTAAACTGTTGGATGCTTCCTTAAATCAGGATTGCCTGTTTGGCAACGCAGCTGTGGAAGTTCTTAAAAAGATGAAAGATAAAGCTAAGTCTATGCAAACTGTTATTCTCAAGCCAAACCCAGACACAGCAGAAACCCCAGGTTTAAGTCCCAGGGGACACACAAGACTAAAGCAGTGGGGGATTTCCACACCCAAATCTGGGAGTAGTAAGACTCCCCCCTATGGAAAACTGTCTCAGTGACTTGCCTTTAAAACTTCCAAGCACTTCCCAAGTGAATGAGATTGGTCTGCAGGCCAAAAACTGGGAACTCATTACCCAGGACAAATGGGATTTAAATATAGTGTCCCAAGGATACAGATTTCACCAGTTGCTTCCTATGCTAGGCAAAGCTGCATGGTTGGCAACACTAGACTTAAAAGAAGCATACCTGCACATCCCTATCAGGGAGTCTTGCAGAAGATACCTATGCTTCAAAGCAGGCTACGTTCACTGTCAGTTCTCTGCACTACCCTTTGGATTATCTACTGTGCCCAGGGTATTCACAAAGTGCCTAGCTCCAGTCATTGCATTTTGCAGGCAAAGAAATATTTCGATATACCCATACCTGGATGATTGTCTAATTCAGGCAGAAAGCCAGGACATACTTTTGAATCATCTGGCCTTTGTTCAAAGGGTGCTGACTTGTCTGGGGTACACCATAAACGAAAAGAAATCACACCTGGTACCCTGTCAACAAATTATATTCCTGGGAGCAAGCTTGAGTACAACTTCTCAGATGGCTTTCCTCATGCCAGAGAAACGGATTCATTTGACAACCTACTTCAAACAAGTGACCACAAAAACTAAGTTATCTGCAAGGCAAGTACTGCAAGCCTTGGGGTTCATGGCCTCCTGCATTCTTCTAATTCCATATGCAAGGCTGCATATGAGGAAACTACAATGGTATCTCAAAAGCCTGTGGTGTCAACATTCACAGGATCTAGAAGCAATGATTCCTATCATACCTTGCCTACGCCTAGAGTTCCTTTGGTGGGCAGAGGCCTGCCACCAAAACAGGGGACTACCATTCACGCTACCCCCTGGCTGCCCAAACCATAACAACAGATGCATCAGACTATGCATGGGGGGCTCACCTGGCAGGGAAGTGCATTCAGGGCAAATGGAACCCAAGTCAAATGCACCTGCACATAAATCAAAAGGAAATGTTAGCTGTACAGAATGCTCTGACAGCCTTCAAGGACCACATTCTTCCAGGACAACTAATGGTAAAGACGGACAACACCACTGTCATGTGCTACATAAACAAGCAGTGGGGGTACACATTCGTACCCCATCTGCAGACTAGCCATGGCATTGTGGAACGCAGCCTTGAGCTGCCAAGTTAATCTACAAGCTGAATTCCTGCCAGGAAAACTAAATACACTGGCAGACGGACTAAGCAGAAACCTCATGGACCCACAGGAGTGGAAACTGGAACCAAGGATTTTCAACATGTTGACAAGCAAATGGGGGAGCCCATATATAGACCTGTTTGCCTCCTCCCAGAACCATCAATTGGACAAATTTTGCACAAGGATTCCCCACAAGCTAGCGTGGAAAGTGGCTGCTCTATCCTTCAGCTGGAAAAACCTATCAGTTTATGCTTTTCCTCCTCTGCCTCTGCTCTCCAAAGTACTACTAAAGATCAAACAGGACAATCCAAGGACAATTTTAATTGCACCAGCCTGGCCACGCCAACACTGGTACCCCCTCTTGCGCAGTGTGTCACGCTTGGCCCCATGGCACCTGCCTCAGACTCCTTCCCTGTTGTCTCAGCAGGAGAACCAGATTCTGCACCCTCAGCTTCAAACCCTGAACCTAACAGCCTGGTTAATTACCTAATCTCTCCTTTACCATCCCTCAGTAAGTCAGTGATGGATATAATTTTAGAGGCAAGGAGGCCTAGTACTAGAAAATCTTATCCTGCAAAATGGAAAAGATTTTTTTGCCTGGAACCAATCTCAAGGGATGAGCGCAGCAGTGCCCAATTTACCTCAGATTCTACAATACTTGACTGAGATCCTTCATAAGGGTTTGTCCTTTTCCTCCATCAAAATTCATGCCTCAGCTATTTCAGCTCATTATAGCACAGAGCCTCCCCTCTTCTCTCACCCACTGCTCAAGCCGTTCCTCATAGGGGCCAAACATTTAAGGCCACCCAGGAGAGCTCCAACCCCAGCCTGGGACCTTAACTTTGTCATGGAGAAACTCACTCTTCCTCCTTTCGAGCCAGCTGCTACTCCAGATTTAAAATTCCTTTCCTGGAAAGCAGCTTTCCTTTTAGCAATCACTTCTGCAAGAAAGGTGTCTGAATTACAGGCCCTTATGGCAGTGGAGCCTTTCATCATCTTTCATGCAGACAGGGTGTCCCTCAGAACCAATCCCTCCTTCATGCCCAAGGTGGTATCCAGTGTGGCTCTTAATCAGTCCATTCATTTGCCTACCTTCTTTCCTAACCCACAGAACAAAGGAGAATGGATACTGCATTCCTTAGATGTGCACAGACAATGTAGATTCTACTTGGACAGGACTAAACCTCAAAGGAAATCTGAACAACTGCTGGTGGCATTTGCTGCAGGGACAGAGGGGAAGGCTATTTCAAAGCAAACCATTTCAAAATGGATAGGCCACTGCATTCATTTCTGCTATAAGCACCATGGAAAACCTGTCACACAGTGCATCAGACCCCATTCAACCAGGGCTGCATCTACCTCTACAGCCTTTCACAGGGACTTCTCTACCAGGGACATCCTAGAAGCTGCCACCTGGAGTTCTGTACATACTTTCATCAAGCATTATAATTTGCCAATTTTCTCTAAATCCAGAGCTGGCTTTGCCACTGCAGTCTTGCAGGGCCTTTTAGCTGGTCATAATTCTGTTTTAATTTCCTCCTCCCAACCTTAGCTTTGGGAATCTACCCAAATGTAATGACTGCAACAATGAAACACGAAGAACATAATACGGTTGTATACACTTACCATAAATGTTGATGTTCAAGTGTATTCACTGTTGCAGTCCTGGTTACCCTCCCTCCAGCCCCCTTTCTTCTTTTGGCTATACCCTTGCTCTCCCTTACTATGCTCAAAAAGCTTTTTGGTGTATTTTCTTTTTTGTTAGAGGTATATCCTTGTATTTATAGATTTTATTGCTTCCAATTAGGGGGGCACCTGACATCTGGGGCAAGAAAAACTGATGTAATGACGTTGGCTGCATGTTTTATACCCCTGACGACCTGACGTCATGGAAGAAGGGACAGCATCCGAAGCAGGACCCAAGACTTTGTTAATCAGGCCGACTGAGGGCTACTGTGGGCAGATAACCCCAAATGTAATGACTGCAACAGTGAATACACTCTAACATCTAAATTTATGGTAAGTGTACACAACTGTTTTTTCCTGAGCCTTTCCGACCTCTGCGGCCCTGGTACATCTAAAGGGGCAACCTCCCCTTCAGAATCAGTTGTTCCATAGTCTTCCAGGTCTATGGGCTGCCTTTGATATTCTGTATAGTTTCCACAAATGGCTGGTGGTGCAGAGTACACCTTACCTGCCTGGTATGCTTTGCAATCACTTTCCAACTTTTTTGCTTTACGGTTAGCAATAACTGCTACCACACTACCTACTTGCTTGAAAATAGCATCATACCGGTGGTGGCTGCTTTCATACAAGCCCACCGTATGTATTTCCTCATCCAAAGCACGATTTTCACCAAGCAAGCTCTCCAAACAAGTGTTATGTTTCACCATGAGCTCACAACCATGCCGGTCGAAAAGGGCCAACAGTTCCTGATGAAAAAGGGAATGTTGAACTAAACATGTTGGAAATTTCCAAGTCCAAAGGCCTTTTGGTGCTTGGAGAGCCTTAAGACACTCATTAAAATATGAGTTCTCCTGTTGCAATTTTTTATAGTCAATTAATTTATTTTTAAGCATAGTTAGTTTGGTATCCATAACATCAGACACCCCCACACCAGCCTGGAGTGATGGTACACTCCTACCAAGCCAGGAATCGAGCATTCCAGGTAAACCAAAGTTGACATTACTATTATTATTAACTGGAACAGAACTTGCAGTCCATGAAGCGAGGGCTGGAAATTGCTCAGAGCCCTCTAAGCCAAAATTATTAGTTCCACCTCCTTCCCTCAGAGCAATAGGTGTTGTATTAAAATTAGTTTGCGAACCTGAACAGTCTTTCTCCACAGTTGATTTAGGCAAAAGTTGCTGTACAAGGGCTGTTAGAAACTGAACAGTCTCTCTAAGCTGCACAAAATCCTCATAGGTGACCCCAAGGTTTCCTTCAGCCATGGTGTAGTAAAACACAGGAAAAACAAATAATACAACCAACCAAACAATGCCAAAAGCAACACTCAAAGCTGGAAACCAAGAAAGTAGCACCAAAATTAATCTTTATTCACCACAAGTAAGCGCTTTCATCTGGTGAGCGTCCAGACTTCTTCAGACAAAGTAAGCCATACAACATTGAAGTTATATACCCATCAAAATAGAATCAGTTAATAAATTTAAAAGAACATTTAAATTTAAAAGAACAATTTTAAGAGTTTACTAGAAAAGCCCGTTGTCATTGAGGCTAAGGGGAGCATGGCACCTTGTGGCATGTGCCACCAATGTAAGCAAATTTTGAGAACATCTAGTATTAGAATTGGTGGTAAAATTGTGGTAAAGAGAAAATATAAGTGCCAAACTTATGCAGTAGGTTATGCCACACTTTGTTGCTAGTGTCCAGCTTTTTATATTGGGAAGACCCAACGCAAGCTTGCACAACGTATTTATGAGCATCTTTATGAAATTCAACAGCAAGATGCAAAAAATGCATTATATAGACATTTAAGGATGTTTCCAGAGCATAATTTTAAATTTTTAGCAATTCAACAGGTGAAGTGTGAAGCTGGGGGGGGGACCTTGGAATTTGCGTCTTGAAGAGAAGGAAACCTGGTTGCAAGTCTTTTTAAATGCTTATTCCCCAACCAGGACTTTATGATGCAATATCCATTTCTAGTAGGCTTAAATTAAAAGTCTTTGATAGATGAAAGTAAGCAATTATTTATTAAATGTATATAATAATAAGGTTTTAGTATATATATTAATGTGGATATATTTAATGTATTTTTTCTTAGATAGTTATGTATTTTTAGAAAGTTTTTTATTCATTATATATTTTTAACTTGTTCTTACATGTTACTGACTTCTATACACTCTGAATATGACTGAATGGAATGTATTTACTTGTTATTTCCTAGTCTATTAGAGACGTTTTCTTTCTTTTTAGGGCTGTGTCTGTTTAAAACAATTAATTGTTTAAAACATTTAATTGATTGCAATGTGTTCTTTTAAACTGAAGCCGCATTGGTGCAGCGGTAGCATTGTTGCCTCACAGCAAGAGTTTCTCCTGTTTGATTCTAGGCTGTAGTGCCTTCTGTGTGGAGTCTGCATGTCCTCCCCGCAGTCGAGTGGAGTTCGAAAGACATGCGTGAATGGGCGTGCCTTCGCTGTAGGTTGGGCTGGCAACTCGGCACCATAAAAATCTACTGTCAAACATTAGCGGACCGGAGTTTCGCTGTGGCAACCTCTAACTGGGAAAAGCCGAAAAGACAAACAACAATTGATTCTATTTTGGTGGGTATAGAACTTCAATGTTGTATGGTTTACTTTGTCTGAATAAGTCTGGTGACGCTCACCAGACAAAACCGCTTACTTGTGGTGA
The DNA here is from genome assembly GCF_019279795.1 of Protopterus annectens. NCBI lineage: Eukaryota > Metazoa > Chordata > Ceratodontiformes > Protopteridae > Protopterus > Protopterus annectens. The sequence continues at coordinate 520,335,593 of NC_056726.1, read as the reverse complement.
ATAAAGATTTGTTTTGGTGCTACTTTCTTGGTTTCCAGCTTTGAGTGTTGCTTTTTGGATTCTCTGTCTCATATTGCCTATTTAGAGGCAATTTCTGCTCTACTTACAAAGCCATGTCTGACGCAGCTCTGTTAGAAATGCTACATCTAAAGAAATCCCAATCCCTCCACACCACAGGCTCCAGAGACCTCAACCTCATTACCACAATCAACAGAATGTGCTGGAGGGGCAGGTTCATAATCCAGAGACTGCACCTCACTGGCCCTCTTCAAGAGAAATCTTGATGAGTGAATGGGAAATAGCAATTTCACCCAGGGATCACTCCAGTGGCTCTACTCAACAAAGGCACTGGGAACTAAGGTCAGGTGGCACGATGCCAGGGTAATCCTATGGGCTAGGCTTGTAAAGGTTCCGGGGCCATTAACCTAGTACACACCTATGAATTATAAAAATGATAACCAAGACCAAAAGCACTTCTTTCCTCCATGGGACCTGATGATATACCTGGTTGCTTAATTGGCAGTGTTAAACATGCCTTTGCAGACCCACTCCTTAAGGTGTTTAACCTAAGCATATCTACTGGTTTCATCCAGTATGCGTGGCATACAGCAGTCATGATATACCTCTGGTAGGATAGTCATGAAACTGAAACGGGTAATTACAGACATATTAGTCTTACAAGCTTCATGATGGTTTCCGCGGTAGTACGGCAGTAGCGTTGTTACCTCACAGCAAGAGGTTCTCCCATTCGATTCTCAGCGTGGTTTGGGAGTGCCTTCTGTGTGGAGTCTGCATGTCTACCCCGCAGTTGGGTAGCGTTCGAAAGACATGAGTGCGTAAATGGGCGTTCCTTCGTTGAAGGTTGGGCATCGAGCTGGCACCTTGGGGTTTCGTAAAAATCTACTGCCAATCATTAGCGGACTGGAGTTCCGCTGTGGCGACCCCTTACTGGGAAAAACCCGAAAGACAAATAAAGTCTTACAAGCTTCATCTGTGAAGCAAAGGAACATAATATAATTGATCTTATTCTGTGATATGTCAAGTCTTACACAACGTGACCACCCACTCTCCTTTCCTTTTTCTGTATGGTATTTCTAAGACTGAAGGGAAACTTTCCCATTTCTCAGAGGACCTTCATGTGGAACATACTTTAAAGGTAATTCAGTACATAATATACTATAGCAGATTTAGACAAGTATTAGTACTACTGCCTTGTTAAATTTCAGTCTGGTGTCCATCACTTCACAGTCTGACTGATGAGCCTTACCCCTGCTAAGACCACTTTATAGTTTGTGTTCATTGGGTCTTCTCTCTGTTCTGCATCACTTTACCAGTACTAGTAACGGCTGTACCTGGTGAAGTAGCTGAATATGAATTCTGCTATCAGTGGAATGTCTCGATTCCATTATGTCCTAGCATTCCCTTCCCCCATACTACTGATTGGTCAGTGTGATAACTTCAGACCAAGTGGATACTATGATCCCCTTAGTTTTCCTTTCCTTTTTTCTAAGGTATTACATGCCTCAGACTTCGGGCAGCTGTTTAGAGTTTTCTTAATTTTTTTCTTTTATGTTGTCCTGAATATCTTTTTTCCCCATCTTCTTGTGGCTCGATCTGCCTTTACAAATTTTCCTTCTCATAAGTGTGTCATCCTTTTTTGGAGTGTTCTTCCCAACTTTGATCCCCTTTTGAGGACAGGGTTTTCCATTTGCCTTTGAAATTATCTTTATTACAGTTAAAGCCTATTGTTAAAGGTTTACCCCGTCTAGCCAGGCCAGTCACTGCTCATATGCCTGAATAGGCTACACTTCATGTGACTCATGATTGTTACTTCTCATGTTATTATCTCAGAGCTTTTTTTATTCTGACTCATCTGCCGGACTCTCTTCTGTTAATCCTGGAAGTGCTAACGTTGTTATATTTTTCATGCCATGGCACAGTATTCTGGAAGTTCTTTGAAGGCCTCAGTGCAGTTCATCTCATTTGTCATTACCTGTATCACAGCCACCATGTGGCATAACCTGGTTTGAATTTGACACTAGTGCAGTAACCGAACAGAATATTATTAAAACAATTTCAGATTCTGCTATACACACATTCCCCTTATCTCATTAGGACATCTTGCTGATTGTTTATAACCTTTGCCTAACAAGCCTTTTTACCATCCATTAATACATTTTTGATTAAAAGTGAGTTTATAGGGTACATTACAAAGTTCTGGAGCGGCAGTTGTAACTGTATAGTGATGGTGTCATCGACTAAGGCGATTTCCAGTCATTTACCTTATTCTCCTCACAGGATAGTGACTTTTGACCTCCAGACTGGGTGGCTTTGTTCAAACTAATAGGCTGAATGTGGCAGTGTAACATTTAGTTATGCTTATTTCTGTAGCAGTAACTATCTGTTTGTGGGCTGCATTCCTAGCTTTCAAACTGACATTGCTGCTGTCTTGGGATTTGCAAAATTATCTGAAGTTAGTTTAGCTTTCATCTCTGTAACCTAAAGTATGTTTGCAGATGTATAAGTTTTGCTTGTTATTGTTATATCATTACCTTGGCTATACTTCACCGTTTGCACTACCCTATACTTCATGTTATGTATTCTTTAGGAGTTCATCAATATGGCGTATTTAGGTGATCAGTTACTCCCATTACTATCCAATGTTTCCCATCCAGCCTCATAGGCTGCTACTTTAGCTTGTCAATCAGAAGGTGCTCCACACGTGTGTAGTTTGTTTAGCCGGTTAGCTAGGGTTAAATTATTCCTGGCTCCACTAAGTCTCCTCTTCAGTTTTTCCCTTGAAACTAGTCTAACTCTCAACCTAAGCACTCAAAAAGCATCCTACAGCCCAGCACTTTCTCAGACCTAATAGCAAGCACGAATATACCCTGACACTTGATTGCCCAACAGGGCAAGGATCTTTATTCAACCCTCACCAACCAAGCGACTAAGCAGCTCATCCTACGAATCAGGCATGACCAAAGGGCAATTTCAGGTGTACTCTCCAGTCCAGCTGGTGATTCTGGGTATCCTGAGGCAATGTTACAACTGCCTCATGTACACAGACAACCCTCTCCTCCTACCACAAAACACTAACATATGCAAGAGATGCAATTATACAGCCAAACTGGAGGCTAAGCTCTCTCCACCCAAGACTGGAACAGACAGTCAAGAGGAGAAGGTTAACACTTGCACCACACCTCCAGCCACTCATAGACCTACTAAACCAGCACTGGCAAAAAATACACATAAATACACAGTCATACTCAGAGGCTCTAAATAAAAACCTGCAAAAGCATTAGAGACCTCCAAAGCAGACACCCAAACAACCTGCACCTCCCGTCACAAATCAGACAACACACAAAACACAAAATCAGTGTGCTGCACAATTACAGCCCTTAAGGCAAAATATACCTAACACACTAGTAATAGGTGACTCTATAGTTAGGCACATTGATGTCCCACTCACTAGGCTGGACAAGCAGAAGGTTACTGTTAGCTGCCTGTCGGGAGCCAGAATCCACCACATAACACAAGCACTCAGGTCACTCCAGAACAAGTACAAATATGACTCTGTCATTGTTCATGTTGGTGTGAATGACCTGAGATGTAGGTAAAACAAAATGTGGACCATCACAATGGTAAAGCAGGACAATAATTTAATTATTTCAAAAAGTTAAAGCCATATAAATGGCTAAACAACAGACCGGTTTCGGCTATACAAAGCCTTCTTCAATGCTTGATAAATTACAACAGAAAATTATGTAGCACCCAACATCCTGGTCTTAAATAGTAAAGATTTAAAGAAACATTACAAAAATAAGTATATAATGACAAATCCATTAATATTAAATACTTATGGAAAATCTTCTGGTAGTAACTATATGTAAATGTTAAAACTAAAAAGAACACCAAAATAATACTTATAAATATGAGTATAAATGAATCAAAATGCAGTATTATAAAGAAAGATTGAATGGCATAATCCACATAATTATACATGATGATAAAGAGTATATCTTATTAATATTATTATTGGGATAACTCGCCTCTATACATTGTTGTTGAGGAATCATAATGCCAAACAAAATACGTGTGGATTATTAATAGCTTAATAAGTTGACACAAACTAAATAATTGTAGACATGTTATTCTATTTCATTAAGCCCAGGTTTGAACAATGCTCCTAATCTGGTTATCCACATGTTTTCCATATTATTGAGCTTCGTGTGCCAACCTGCTTTAAAATTCCTATGCATTTGAATCTTGTCAATGATCACAAATTTGAAAACAGCAGTGGGGTGATTCGTAATATGTTTGTATAGGGCATTAGACAACCTTTTATTTCTGATCGCACTAAAATGTTCACTAATTCTGAGTTTAACTGGCCTGGATGTCTGACCCACATAAAAAGCAGATCAAGTACAGGTGGCCAAATAAATGACCCAATCCGAGCTGCAATTACCAAAGATGGTGATATTATAAACTTTTGATGTGTTTTTACTAGAGAATTCCTTGGTTTTTAAGATGTGTTGACAGGCACTACAATGACCACAAGGAAAACAGCCAACCAATGGATCACCAAATAAAGTGGTTTGGACAGTCATCTCAGGTCTGTACCTCTTATAGTGAGTAAGGCGAGAGTATATAGTGCGTCCCCTACGGTATGAGAAAGCACATTGCTCTGGTAAAATCTCATTAAGAAATTCATGAGATTTTAATATGCCCCAGTGTCTATTGATGATTTCCCTGAATCTGGATGTGTTATTTCCATAAGTGGTTACAAGCCTGATTGGTTGGACAGAATTAGAATTGTCATCTTGTTTCAAATGTTTATATTGTAATAGATTTGAATGTATCACATGGTTGGTCTGGTCAATAGTGTTGGAGATATGTGATGCTTTGTATACCCACGGTTGATAAGCCTATTAGCCAAATCTTGTCTACAAACTTGATGTTGTTCTTGTGAAGAACATATGCTTTCATCTTAAAACTGAGATTTAGGAATATTACTGATGATGTGGCGTGGGTGAGAACTGGTTGCTTGAAGCAATGTGTTATATTGAGGGAATTTTCTATGAACAGAGGTGGCCAAAGTATCATCCGAAAGTCTTGAGACCACAACATCCAAAAAAACAATTTCTTGATGCTCTATATTGACAGTAAATTGTATGTCAAAGGGATTATTATTCAAATAACCTACAAAATCAACCACCTGGTTTTTATTAGCACGCCACACCATCCAGCAATCATCTAGATATCTTCTCCAGATATCTAAATGATTCATATAAAGATTCTGATGGACATCATATATATAGGATTGTTCGAAGAATCCCATAAATAAATCCGCATATATGGGGGCAAAAGATGCCCCCATTGCAGTACCTTTGATTTGCCAGTATGGTTTTCCATCAAAATAGAAAATGTTTTTGTGCAGAACATATTCCGTAAGTTTCACCAAAAAATTATTGAAGCCATTGGAATATAATTCCGATTTCTCCAACCAAAATGAAATGGCCAAAATACCAGCATCATGGGGGATACTTGTATATAAAGATGAAACATCCAATGTGCATAACCACCAGTGTGCTTCTAACTGAGAATCCTGGATAATATTTAGAAATTCTGTAGTATCTTGAATCCTTGATCTGACCATGGGTAGTAATGGCTTCAGATAATAAGTTAGAAACGCAGATAATGGTTCAGTTAAGGATCCTCTACCAGAAACAATAGGTCTACCTGGGGGATTGTTGGAATCTTTATGTATTTTTGGGAGAAGGTATAGGTATTGTGACATAGGTTCATCCACTTTAAGTTGTTTACCAACCTGTTTAGTAATAATACCCTCCTCAATTGCCAGATCCAAGAAGGAATCAATTTGTACCTTGAAGTTGGGTGTGGGATCTACAACCATTTGTATGCAATAACGAGCATTAGACAGTTGTCTTAAGGCCTCCGCCTTGTACTTAGAATGATCCATAACCACAATTACTACCCCCTTATCAGCTGGAGTGATGACAATGTCATGGTTATGTTGAAGCTCGGAAAGAGCAAATCTCTCGGCTTGAGTAAGATTATTTCTAATGGGTTGATATAGTGTTGAGAAATGTAAACGCCCCTACCAGAGGTGAAAACATATTGGACCTGGTCATCACCAACATGGGCGACAGATGTTCCAGACCAGAGGTCAGCCCGTCACTGGTTAGATCAGACCATAAACTAATCACTCTGGATGTCCACACCTCACCACCACCCCCAACTAAGGAAATCACAGTAAAAAACTTTTCTAAAGCAAACTTCACCTTACTTAAGACAGAGGCGGTAAGTTTTACAGCCCCCAAGCTAAAGGATAACGCTGCCCAAGATGCAGAAACATTTGCAAATGCACTCTATAAGCACCTACAAGGATGCATGGATTGTGCCATCCCTAGCAAAACCAAGACTCGCTCCTCTAAGAGAAGGAAACCAGTCCGGTGGATCCCTGCCATAAACAACAGGCTTTACAATAGAAGGAGGAAACTAGTTCAGAAAAAAAGCAAATCCCAAGAAGGAAAGACTTCCTTGATCAGTATCAGTAAGCAACTAAGGTCCCTTATAAAATCATCCAAGGCTAACTTTGAAAGAAAAATAGACAAGGATTCAAAAGATAACCACAACGCCTTCTTTAGCTATGTTAAGAATCTAAGTGGCAACTCGCAGATATGCACTGAACTGGTGCAAAATAGCACAAAATATACTGACCCTACTGATATTGCCAATATCCTGGCAGATAAATTCAGTGCAAACTTCACCCCCCCTCTCACCCCCAAAGGGCCCACAACAATACCAGAAAAGTGTAGTGTCCCGGAAATCACAGACGCACAGGTGAAAACAGCCCTTTCAAAAGACAAAAACACAGTGTCAATGGGGCCAGATGGTGTCCCAGGCTGCGTCTTGCATGAACTACAGAACAAACTAACCCCCACCTAAACACGCTGTTCAACCTCAGCCTCTTCACAGGCTACATGCCCATAGAATGGCGCACAGCAACAGTAATTCCACTCCACAAAGGAGGGGCCACAACTGACCCTGGTAACTATCACCCCATAAGCCTGACTAGCCTGGTCTGCAAGGCGCATCATCATGGAACTCATTAACAAAAACATTGGGAACTTCCAAACACTTGACTCGACCCAGTTCGGCTTTAAGGGCAGATCATGTCTACTAATCCTGGTTGACTTCGAGACAGTCACCAAGGCTTTAGACAAGGGAAAGGTGGTTCACACAGCCTACCTTGACCTCACCAAGGCTTTCAACACCATTCCCCACTCTGGTATTACAGAAAAACTCACCAGCCTGAACATAAACCCCTACATCACGAGATGGGTTGCCAACTGGCTTACAGACAGAACTCACTCGGTAAGAATAGCGGGCTCCAGGTCCGACTCTAAACCGGTCACAAGTAGTGTCCTACAAGGCTCGGTATTGGGACCCCTACTGTTTGGCATATACTTCTCAGAAGTACAAGCAAACACAGGAGGACTATGGCCAACCAAGTTCGCCGATGACCGCAAACTGGGAGCCATAATTAACTCTCTGGCTGACACGGACATCCTCCAAAAGGGCCTTACTGAGACGGACACCTGGTGTCAAAGTCATGGCCTCAAGCTAAATGCCAAAAAATGCGTAGTCATCGTGTTTGGGAAAAACAAAACACCCATGAATTACCACATAGGTGGCAGCCCCCTTAATACAGAAGAGGTAATAAGAGATCTGGGGACCCAGGTAGACAGTAATCTCTCCTTTGACAATCTTATTGCCAAAGTAGTTAGGAAATCCTTCTATGTGGCCCATCTAATTACTAAAGGGTTTGCATCTAGAAATAAAGAGGTTATAGTGCCCCTCTACTCATTACTCATTAAACCCATCATAGAGTACAATGCCTCATTTGGGATGTACCTCACAAGACACTTCCAGCAGCTGGAAAGACCACAAAAATACCTCACCAAGAGGATTACTGACCTCAAACATATGTCCTATGCAGCCCGACTGAAAAAACTCTGGCTGTACTCAGTGGCATATCGCTTACTTAGAGGTGATCACTGCCTGACTTACAAAGCCATGTCCAACTCAGAATTGGTGGACATGCTCCACCTAAAGAAATCCAAGTCACTGCGAGCCATGATCTCTAGTGAGCTAAACTTCACCACAACAATAAGTCGAACATGCTGGAGGGATAGATTCCTGTCACAGAGGCTCCCCATGCTTTGGAACAAAATTCCAAACTACATTAGGCAGAGCCCCTTCACTAACACACTTCAAGAGAAACCTTGACGAGTGGATGGGTAACAGAAAATACACCCCTGGGATCACTTCATTGACTCTGTTTGACAGAGGATCAGTTAATTAATCAATGGGGCGGCGAAAGTCGACACACTCTGGCTAGGCTTATAAATGCCCTCGGGCAGATAGCCTAGTACCTACCTATGAATGGAGAAATGAAAATTCACCAAGCAAGGGGGAGAGTAGTAGTGCTGAAATTGAATTCATCCTCAAGTTTTGGTGGGCTGTTGGTGAGATAGAAGTGTTGTCTTTGGCAAGTATGTTGAAATGGGGGATGTTCGGGTTAGATTTTGAGGGTTGAAAGATGAGGAGTTTGGTCTTATTTGGGTTGAGGAGGAGTTGAGCATTTAATAGCAAACTTTCAACTGAAGAGAAAGATGCTTGAGTGATCTGTTGTAGTTCTGTTAGAGTTGGAGCTAAGCAGATGAGAGTGGAGTCATCTGCATACTGTATGAGGGAGGCATGTTTGGTGGCGGTGTGCAGGTCATTGGTAAAAATGGAGAAAAGCAAGGGGCCAAGGATGGAGCCTTGTTGAACCCCGAGATTAACAGGGAGGTGAGGGGATAGATTGTTGTGCCAGACAACTGGCTGCTGGCGGCCATGTAGATAGCTGTGGAACCAACTGATGGCAGGTATGGAAAAGGGAGAGGTTGGAGAGTGCAGAGAGTAGAAGATCATGTGATACAATATCAAAAGCCTTCGATAAGTCAAGAAATACAGCAGAGGAGAAAAAGCCATTGTTTTTATGTTGGAGAATGGTGTTCGTGAAGGAGAGCAGAGCAGTTGTGGTGCTATGGTGTGGTCTGAAACCATTCTGTGTGTAGGAGAGGAGATTATTGTCTAGGAGATAATTGGAGATCTGTGAGATGATACATTTTTCGAGTATCTTGGAGAGAGGCGAGAGGATGGCAATGGGGAGGTAGTTGGCGATGTCTTTTGAGGGGCTGCCTTTGTGTTAGGGGTATGATGTGGGATGTTTTCCATAAGGTTGGCACATAGGACTCTGGTATGAAGCGGTTGATTAATGTGGATGTGGGATAAGCTAAAACATCAGCTGCTATTTTTAGGTATTCTGTGGTCAGGTTGTCAGCTGCTAGTCTTGTGGGTTTAAGTTTTGTCAGTAGTTTTTTATGTTGGAGGTGGGTACTGTGGAAAGGAAGAAGGGAGGGGGAGGGATGGAGTTGGTTTGGGTGTGGAGCGTGTTGATGTAGGGAAGTGTTTTTTTAGTTAGGGATAGAACGGTCTCTGTAAAATGTTTCTTGAAAGAGTCAGCTATGCTACAGGTGGAGAGAGGGGTGGTTGGTGGGGGGGGGGGGTGTTTACCTTCCCTGGGCAGAGGATAGAGTTAATTGTGGATCAGAATTTCTTTGGGTTGTTTTGGGAGGAGTTTAGGGATGTCTGATAGAAAAGGGCTTTGTCTGCTTTTACTTGCTTTTTGACTTTGTTACATAGTTCAAGGAATAGTTGTCCATCTGAAGGGTTTTTGGTTGTGCACCATTGTTCCCGTATTTTATCCCTGGATTTCATAAGGTCTTTGGTGTTTTTTTTGTAGCCAGAGGGATTTTTTTAGTTTGAATTTTGGTGCATCTTTGGGGGGCATGGGAGTTAAGGATGTTGAGGAAAGTGCTGTTAAAGTAGTGGACTGCTTCATCTAGGTTGAGGTATTTTAGGGGTGGCCAGTTTATTTTTTGTAGATTGGTGGTGAAGGAGCTGGAGTTGAATTTAGCTTTGTAGTGAATGTGTCGGTGGACAGTGGGTTTGATGCTATTTATGTGGTGTTTTAGTAGGAAGGTTGGAGAGTAGTCACTTAGGGAGTCAGGTAATGAGCCTGCCAGGTAAGAGTGAGGATCTTTGTTGATTAGGGCCCAATCAAGAATGGTGTGATTATTGGGGATTTTATTTATCCTGGTTGGGGATTGTATAAGCTGTGAGAACCCATGGAGATCTAGGTGGAGTGCTGGGGGTTTACTATTGCAGGATAGCCAGTTGACGTTAAAGTCACCGAGTATGATGGTTTCATGAGGTAGGGAGAGATTGGCCCAGTTTAGGGAGAGATTGGCCCAGTTTAATAGGTTTTCAATGGGGGTTTATTTTGGCCTGGAGGGAAGTAGCAGCCTATTAAGTTGATTGCGTTCTTAGGATTTAATTTTAGGGTAGCACAGAGGATTTCTTCCTTATCAAGCCGGTGAGCTGACTGGGTGAGAATTTGGATATTGAGGTGATGTTTATACATCAGTGCCACTCCTCCTCCTTTTCTGGATATTCTGTCCTTGCAGAGGATGTTATATCCAGGTGGGAGTATTTCTTCACTTTTGATGTGAGGTTTAAGCCAAGATTTGGTTAGGATAAGGATGTCAGGGGAATACAGGTGTACGTGTGCCTGGAGGTCTTGGATTTTGTTACAGATGCTTCTGATGAGAGACATAATGAGGAGGTCTGCTGGCTTTTTATTAAGTGTGATTTGGGTGATAGGGGAGCTATTTGGAGGGGTGTTTGTGGAGAGGTTGGAGAAATTGGGGCCAGGGTTAGGGTGCACGCCTCCACTGAGAGTAATTTTAGAGAGAATGCGGAGGATATGTTTTATATATGCAGTGAAATGCTGCTTGTATTTTAAGAATAATTTGCATTCAGATGAGGTGCGGGCTTGGTAATTAGGTAGGTGTGGTGAAAGGAGGCAATTTGGGGTTGGAGTAGTGAAATTGTGTGGTGGGAATTTGAGAGGGGTATTTGCCAGAGTGCAGTGGAAGTGGTTGGGAGAATTGACTGAAATGTCTTCGTAAGATGTAGTAAATGCTAGAATAGTGCAGCAAAAATGAATGAGTTAAGGTTTTTATATGGGATTACTTTTTTTACCATTAGTTAAAACTGTATAGTAGGGCCATTTAATAAGAAATCTCCTATTTCCGGTGAATGTTTTGTAATGATGTCATCAAATCATGATGATAATCGTTTTTATTGGATTTTCACTTTGTAAAATAATCACAACAGTATTTACAGTCAGAGATTTGTGAACATAATAAATGAAATTTCAGCTAAACCTCACACACAAAAGAAAAAACAACTGTTTACAAATGCGTCCATTAATCAAGTCATTCAAGTTATTATACATTACATTAAATCCAAAATGCAGTTATTTTTGCTTTTCAAGCAAGTGTCTTAAGTTTTGTTCATGCATTGTAGCAAGAGGTGTTCTTGGCTTAATTGTAATGATTTCCAGGTGACAGACTTCAGTTACAATATTTATAAATTCATTGAAAGAGGACGTAGATTCATTCTTCCAATTCTGAGTTATAACCCTTCTTGCTGCAGTTAGTATAGGCCACAAAATGAGAAATTTCATTTTTAACACACAGGAGTAGGACTACGAAAAAGGATTAGTGATTTAGATAAAACAAGTTTATCTCCAAAAAAACTGTAAAAAGAGATTGTTATTCCAATAAGGCGTTAAGACAGTACAGTCAAAAACATGTGTTGCCAATCCCCTTTAAGTTCTTGTTTATATCCCCAACAAATTTGTTTCTTCTTGAACATGAATTCAGTTTTATGTGGTGTGAAGAAAGATCTATGCAAAAATTTCCAAGTAAAGAGATTCCATCTAAGAGATAAGTTGTGTGTTTAGAAGATATTAGAATTTTTTTTATCTTCTTCACTTGGAGGACTAGTATTAATTTGGGTAAAATAGTTCCAGTAATTGCCATTGCAACATTTTCTTCCCTCCTTACAACTCTGTATAATTTAGGTAAGAGACCCTGTCCCAATGTGTTTTGTTGCATTAAGAATATTAGGTATTCAATTAATTTTGGGATATGATCTCTTATCCTTGGTTGCATTAACTTAATTTCGCCTTCTACATGTTGTCTGAAGGATTGTACATCTAGCCACGTGTTTATCTAATCTGTATTTATTGTTAATATAATCAACAGAATGTAGCTTTTCATCTTTCATTAATTGAAACTAATATAGCAGATTTTTCTCTTTAAATGTAATCATTGTTTCTAACTTTGAGGTGGAGATGTTATTTTGGGTGTACGCCATAGGAAATTTAAGGCAGATCCATGCTTTATATACCAGGTTTCTGTATATACATTTTTTAAAAGTCATTATTATAGTAGAAATGAAATAGGAGTCACTTGCTTGGTGACTTTTTCTTATAAGGTAATCCTTTAAAAAAATGTAAATTTTTGACTGTAAGAGAAGATTTTATTGTTTGAAAAATAACTGCTGCTGTTTTTCTTTTTATTCTAGTTTCTTGCAGAGGATTACAGACTTTGTGATATTCACTACTACGTAACACGTGAAGACTTGAAGTGCTTACGACTGAGGTAATATTTGAGTAAAATGTATATATACCCCTGAGTATAAGCTATCATATATAATAAATACACAACGCACAATGGTTTTAATGTATTTAGATTTCGTTACTGTATTGATTGTCAAGGATCCCAGTAACTGAACCATAAAGGTGTGCATTAAAATACCCTGCATAGTGACAGCTAACTTACTGAGCACTACCTGCATGATGAAAGACTTGGTGTATCACAACTCATTATGAGATTACCTCCGGGATTAAATAAACCCTGTGTAGGTTCCGCGATGAGTTTACATGTGTGAGAGGTGAGCATTAGTGCTCATTGCATATTCATGCTGTGCACCTCATTTAAACATAAATAAGCAAGGTTTCATTGCTGGCAACAGTGTTATTGGCATGGGAGCCGGAACCATAGAGCGAGCACCTCTCCCACACACACTTTTACAGCTGCAAGGCCTGTCGGGAAGAAGTGGATTTTCATTTGCGCTCGGTAAAGGAGTACCCATGCATCGCACGCTAATGCAGAAGTTAAACTAGCTGGACAGGAAATAGCGTGGAGGTTAACTAACTCAACTAGCTATACAAGAGTTGTTACAGTAAGTTGTTTTTTTATTTTATGCTGCACACAGCTCCCAGGCAGAATTGGAAACTCGAAAGATCCATACCAGCAGTAGTCTCTGATGTCGAATCTCTCGAGTGCTGCTTGTGTGCGTAAACGTAAAGCTACCTTTACAGAAGAGTTGCTACATGCATTTGATAATCTTGGAGCTAGAGGAACAGAAAGGCAGCTGGTGGAACAAGGAAGGCAACCAACCACAGCATTTAGCTAAGTCTACAGTGATTTCTTTGCAGCAGCAACAGACGCTTGAGATTTTATGCAGCCTCTGCAGCCATGGATGGGTTCGCAGGCAGTTTGGGTGAGTGACAGCCACCAGCAGGGTGTTAGTAAACATTTGCTGATTGTGTAACTGAGCTCTGGTTCCTAAAGAGCAGACGCAGGATGCTGCTTAATTAGTTTTTTTTTTTTTTTCTCATTTGCGGTTGTGCTGATGCCCTTATAGTTATATCTCCATGCATGGATGAGTAGGTTGTCCACATCAATTCTTCAGTGTCACTGTTGTGTCCAGAGCTAATGACTGAAGTCAGGCAATCAGAAGTGTTGTAGCTTACTAGTGAAATTGTCCTTTTTTTCATCTGGCAACTGCAGTTTAAAATAAGCGTTTCTTGAATATTAATGTTTTGTTGGAAGTGGGATACCATTTTTAATATAAGCAGTAAACATGAATAGAATAGCTTGTTTCATTAGTAAGTCATGGAACAGAGTTAAAGGAACAGTGATTTTGGCTAGACATCATGGTCAGTTCTGTGCTTGTTGCATCCTGTGTAGTTGTCCATTCATAATCTTTCATCCGTTTTCATATTGATGTTCTTTGAGACTTTTGCTGGTGAAATGACTCATCATGGAGTTGCTTTTATTTAGTTGTTTTGTATTCTTTTTTTTGATTTTTTTTTTATTGTTAATCAGAGAATGTATTTACCTTTAATATTAAGAATTAGGCATATATTTGTTAGTGGTACGTTTTATTGAACAGACATGATCTTGGTAAAATGAAGTTCTTACCTATAATAAAATTAGCTGCAAGTTTTCTCCATTGATATTTATTGCTTTGTTTTCTTGTTTGTTAAAAGTAATTATCATTGAATAATTTGTTGTGGTTTAGCCACATGAGGTCATTTGTAATGGACATCCGTATGAAATCTCATCTCTTTTCTGAGTTGATTTGATATAGTACACTAGGTGATTTGATAAACTGCAGTAAGAACATATTTGCAATCAGGCTTATTACATCATGAAGTATGATGCTTTCTTCTTAGGTCATTCACTGAATACAGGAGTTTTGTATGCTGCACACAGGAGTTATGTTACCTCTGCACACAGGAATTTGTTCTTTCATTTTATGCTGCACACAGGAGTTTGTATGCTACATACAGGAGTCGTTATGCTGCCTCTGCACACAGGAGTTTCTTTTATTTTATGCTGCACACAGGAGTTGTTTTGCTACCTCTGCACACAGGAGTTTTGCTCCTTTATTTTATGCTGCATACAGGAGTCGTTATGCTGCCTCTGCACTCGAGTTGTTTGTTCTTTTATTTTATGCTGCACACAGAAGTTGTTTGTATGCTGCACACAAGCGTTTCTTTTATTTTATGCTGCACACAGGAGTTGCTGCCCAGTGCTGCATCTGCCAGCGAGTGTGTGATTGTCTGCATCTGCCGGTGTGGGTGTGTGGGCATCTACATCTGTGTGTGGATGTCTGCATCTGGGTGTGTGTGTGTCTGTGTCTGTGAAAATATAACCCAGTTAGGTATACCTGGTGGTTAATGTTACTCGGGCTCAAACCCTGTACCTTTGGTACAAAGCAAGAGCTGGAATTCTTTACCCATACCACCACATGTGATTCAGGGAGTTGAGTCCATAGCTTTTAAGTGTCCTGATTTTCACAGAATATTTGGCTTATACTTTTGGTCTGTTCCTCTTAAAATTTGTGGTTTTCTGGCAAATCAGTGAGAACTGAATTCACTAAATAATGGTAGCCCTTTAAGTTTCAGTCTTCCTATCTTTCAGGAAACAAATGGTAAAACAAAACACTTTATGTTAGCAACTTTCGAAGATTATACAACCAATATTTAAAATGTGTCCCTGGTTTTGGGCCTTTGCCCCCAAATAAATTTTGGCTTTTTCCAGATTTCTTGTGCTGCGGAGTTGAGAGATTTAGTTGTGTCAAGTGGATTTTACAAGGAGCTGAGAGCTTCAGGGGAAAACAAGTTGTTGGGAAAACATTGCTTGCATTGTTAGTAACATGTAGTATATTTGCTTTTGATGCAGAAGGCTGTGGTTCTACTCCCACAGTATGCAGATGGATCGCTGATACTGTACTGCGTTGTACTTTAAAAGCAGTGGATGCTGCAGTCCTATAAATGTTCTCCTTTGGACCTGTTATCAGTTTGCCATCCATTCCCCATCGCAAAATTACTAGCTTATCATTTTTTTAATGTAACATAGGCAGTTTATTCTTCAATGGCAGCAGACACTTTATTTGTAGATGAAACAATGAAATATAAAGTTGTTTGCTAGCCATAACCTCATTAGTGACAGATCCCTTTAATTTGAAATTATTTAGATGACTTAACTTCTGCAGAGATTTTACATATTTACTGATATTGGTGGATTGTAATGACAGACGTTTGAGTGACCTTTTATGGTTGAAATTTTCTAAAATGGGTAGTTTTATCATTATTGATGTATGCATTTTGTTTCATTGCTTACTAGAAGACTGTTCAAAACTACAAATTTAAAACACATTCTAACAAGTGGTGCTGTAGAAAGAATATACTTTAATATAATCAGGTTAATACAATCAGGAAGGTGAATCAAAGAACACATACATGTATGCATGGCCCTAAAAATGTGTAAGGAGCCTATGGTTTGAAAACAGCCCAGAGGTAAGCTTAGTTAGCCCTCCACTGGCCAGATGCAAAATGAATATGGGTTTTCATGCCATTTCAGTGAATGAGAGTTTCCAGGGCAGAATAAGTTTACTGCTCATGCTAAGTCTGTTTTCATTGCAAGACAGTATTGTTTGTTTAGCAAATGTCTCAGTGTTTGTCTGAAACTCATGTCTGTCATTATTTAAGTTTTGCAGTCCTCATAAATTTGCCAGAAAATCACACATATGAGGAACAGACCAAACATATGACACAATCAGGGGCAGTCCAACATATGCTCTGATCTCTCAACCTCTTAGGGCAAGAATCGGGAGAAAATGTGAAAGGCTCAGAATCATGGGCAAATTTTAAGCTTTACTCTTGTCACCATAGCAATGGATGAAGGCAAAAAAAAAAGTAAAAGGAAATACCAAAGGGCTTTGGCCAACTAAGTTTGAAATGACTACAAGCTAGGAAGAGTTATTAAATCCCAAAATGACTTAACCATTATGCAGGAAGGTTTGTCCCAAACAATAACTGGTGCCAGAATTATGAATTTAAACCAAACTCCAAAAAATGTGTTATCATATCCTTTGGGAAGTCATCTGCTCCAGGGAACTGCCAAATTGACAATGCCCCTTGAGAACTGACCCAGTTGTTTGGCATTTGGGAACTTTTGTCTACAGTGACCTAACCAACTTGTGCCCCAGAGTCATAAGAAAGTATTTCTGTATTGCACAGCTTATAAACAAATTGATTGTGACTAGATCTAGAGCTGTTACTGTCCCCCTTTACAAAACCCTCATTAGGTCAGTCATTTTGTATAATGCCCACTTTGGCATGAATCTGTCCAGACCCATGCAACAATTGGAATACCCAGAGAGATACCTTACTAAAAGGATACAAGTCCTAAACAGTAGGTCTTGCATGGACCACCTCAAAGATTTAGCACTGTACTCGGTATCCTACAGAGTTCTTACAGGTGACTTATCTGGCATACAAGGCATCCTCCAGCAAAATACAGATGGACCTACTGAATCTCAGCAAGTCAAATGGCAGCAGAAATACTCGGTCTAGGTATCTAAACTGAATATTGTGGAGAGATGGATATATATCATGCGGGCTACCACTGTTCCAGAGCAGAGTATCCATTTAAGTAAAACAAAGCTCATTCCTGTCCATATTCAAATGCAACTTGGATCTAAGGATATATAATAGAAAATGTGCTCCAGGATTGCACTTCGTGCCACTAATGGATAGAGGCAGTTCCTAAATGCTGCATCCCTTATATGGGTCCCCTCAAATTATTTATTGTTTGATCACAGTTATTCTCACTAGGGCTAATATACAATTATCACCTATGGGATAGGTAAGACCAATCAGGAAATGTTAATTCAAGCACCAAAAAGGAATTGGCTAAGCTTAAAATGTCCTCCAAGTGAATCTATGTTGTGGTAGTAAATAGTTTTAAAAAACTGCCCTTTTTAGATCACTAAGTGCCCCTCTCACCCCCCCAGTCTTTAACAGCTTCTGGCGCCAATGGTTATTGGCCAGGAAACAGTATAAGTGAACACTAATAGCACTCCTGTTTAAATCAGAGCACTGTCAATCTGCTGTTTCACACATGGAATGCCACAGTGATCGCCAGGGCTTCACAGCGCTCATGCTTTAAGTGCAAGGCATCTGGACAAAGGCCAACATAATGGGGGGGACAGTGAACCAGAAATAGGGACATATTTGACATACAGAAATGTACATACAGGGGTTTGTGTTAAGATACATGTTCTGAAGGATTAGAAGTATGAAACTCAAATGTATGTAATAGTGAGTCAAATCAGTCCTGAGATCATCCCAGTCATATGGCAAAAAGCTACAAATTTGATAAGGAACACATCTGGACATTCTTTCGAAATCTGGACAGTTGAGAGTTATAAATGTTAAGTGTATGGTCCAAGTACAGTACAGGACAGTTTATCTACGGTGAGGAGTATTGTGAAATCCCATTCATGGCATTTTGTACTGAAGCTGTGTAAATGATCTGTAAGGGTACATGAACTGCCATGTAAAATAAACACTCAGGGGAAGTGTGTGTATTGAATAGGGACACACAGATGAATTATAGGAATGAAGGCAAGGAATCAGGACAGGTGAAACAACCTAATGTACAGCAGATGCAGGCATGTCAATGGAAGATGGTTGTAGCAGCAACATCAATCACATATCAACATGGTACAGTAGGGACTGCATAGTGAAAATATGTATTGTGTGACTGCCACACAAGGTGACATAATAATGGGGAGGACCTCTGTGTGAGATAATCATCCTTAGATGAATAAAGCAGAGGACATCTATCAGGGATCTGACATACAATTAGGGTAGGGTGCATATTGTGAAGCTGTGCATACTGATTTGCCTGAATAGGAGTGTAATCTCAGCAGAGACCTCCAGCAAGGGGGCACATGTAAAGGCTAATGGTCATTAAAAGAAGCAACATCAATCATGGACATAATCAGAATACCACCACCTGTAAGCCCATGCTTCTGACATGACATGTATGTGATTTAGAGTGATCAGAGATGATTCTGCACAAACACACTTGTACAACTCTTGTGATACATCCACACTCAGAGGGTAATCACACACACTGTCCTGGCACTATAACATCTGCTGGAGGTGTTAGGAGGGACACTGCTATACCTGTATGCAACATTATAAGCAATACAGGCTAGTTCACTGGTGTGCATGGCATATATATATATATATATATATATATGTGTGTGTGTGTGTATATATGTATATATATATATATATATATATATATACATATACATACATACATGTACACACACACATACACATATATGCACACACACACATGCACATATATATGCATGTGTGTGTATATATATATATATATATATATATATATATATATATATATATATATATGTGTGTGTGTGTGTGTATCTATCTATATATATATATATATATATATATATATATATATATATATATATATATATAAAATAGCTATGGGGCAAAAATTTGAGATTTCTGTATTGTTCCCACCTTTGTGTAGGGGAATGATGTAGGCTTTTTCCCAGATGGAGGGTATGTAGGATTCATGGACAGATCTATTTTTGAGAATACTGATGGGGTAGCTGATGGATCTGGCTGAAGGTTGCAAGCATTTTGGGGGCAGATTATCTGGGGCACTACTACCGGGTTCAAGTTTTAGGAGCTTTATTATAGTGGAGGTAGGAATAGGAGAGAGAGAGAGAGAATGGATGCAGTGAAGAGTTTGTTTGGGAATGCTGAGTTGGTATTGGGTTATGCTTGTGGCAAGTTTGAGGAAAGGTGGCTGCTAGTTTGGATATAGTTTCAGTAAAATAGGAGTTGAAAAGTGAGGCTTTCTCTGCTGGAGATTTGTGAGGGTTTAGGCAAGGATTACTCTTGGTTCCCAGAATTTCAGAATGTTTTTGGGTTGTGGTTACAGTCATTTTGGAGACATATATATATATATATATATATATATATATATATATTATCTTTAATGACTAGACGTTTTATTTGATTACGTAGCTGTTTGAATAGCTGGAGTTCTATGGGGTTTTTACTTTTCTACCATTTTTTCCATGTTCTGTCTCTGGACATCATAAGTTTTTTGGTATCTCTAGATAGCCAGATTGCATGATTGGCCCCTCTGTGAGACAAGAGAATAAAACTGTTCTATTGAGTATGCTTAAGAATGTTGAATTGAAGAATTCAACAGCTTCTTCAAGAGGCAAAGATTTTAGAATATTCCAGTTAATTTTATTCAGAGTTTCATTGAAAGTTATTGGGTCAAAATTAAGTTTCCGGTGAGCCTGAATTGATGCTGGTGTGGGGTTGTGGAGATATTGCGTGTTATGTATGCAGAATAGTGGTCACTGATATCGCAGGGCAGAGCTCCTGCAGAGGAGATTTTATTATGGTCCGATACTAAAATCTAGTCAGTGGAGCAATTGTTTTTCTTGGGCCGGGTTACACTAGTAATAAGTTTGGTGAAGTTATAGAGATTAATGGATGTATTTGGAAAGGGGCTAATGTGATCTAGCCAGTTTATGTTGACGTTGCCTAGAATTATGGTTTCATTGTGGATATTGTTGGAGGTCCAGGCTAAATTTTCTTCTAATATAGGAGTATTGTTACGTGGTGGAATGTATACGACTACCAGGCAAAGGCTTTGGAAGTTGTTCATTTTAGATGTGCTATGATGAGTTCTGCTACAGAGAATTGGGGAATAGAGTTCGAGTAGGGTATGATGGAGAAGGAGTTGGGGTAGAGGAGTGCAACTCTCCCCCCCCCTTTTTTTTTTTTTTTAAAACAAGTTTATTGTTTTAACATATAAGAGAAATATCATAACAATTTTATACAAATAATTGAAAATAGGTATTATTATAATATTCAACAAAACAACTAAAGTATTTACAAAGACATCCACTACAATCAGATCAATTAATTAAACTAAAATACTGTGCTATTGAAATTAGAATTTTTTTAACAAATTTTGTAAATTATCCCATACAATAAAATGTGATGTTTTTCTAGTTGTTCTCATTCTAATTGTGCTTATTTCCATATGACACATTATATTCATAACATTTTTGAATTCATTGAACGAAGGAGGTGTATCTGAAATCCAATTTCTAGTTATTATTTTCCTAGCCACTGCTAGAATAGACCATAACAAGGGAAGCTTAATCTTTTTAACACATTGAGGTACAGGTGTTGTTGAATAATATAAGAGACTTAGAAATAATGAAATTATCTGTAAAAAGAGCCTGCAAAAATTCATTAATTGACTTCCAGTATTCTTTCAACTTCATACAGTCATAAAACATATGAGCCCAGTCAGCATTAATTTCTACATTACATCTCTTACATAGATTATCTTTATTATTAATTTTATTCATCATCAAAGGTGTATAAAAGATCTATGTAAGAATTTCCATGTATAAAGTCTCCAGACAATGGAAGATGTAGTTCTGTAAGCAGATTCCAATATATATTGTTTATCTTGTTGAGTTGGTGGGTCCCCATTAATAGAGGTGAAATAATTCCAGTATGAATCTACATTGTAAAAGTTTCTTGTCTGATAATTTTATGTATATATGAAAGTTTACCTTTATCAGAAACTTTATACTGTAAATTTATTATCAAGTAATCAATCAGTTTTGGAATAGATTCTTTAACTGTTATAGACATTAGATCTATTCTATCAATGAGATGTTGTCTAAAGATCTGAACCTCTAACCAGCAAGTTTCTCTTAGATCAAATTCTTGTTTTAAGAAATCTAGATTTTTAACTTTATTATCAGATATCAGCTGATACCAGTACTTTAGATTATTATCTATAGCTAAATGAGCTCCTTCAGAAGTAGATGACATAAGCATACCCTGAGTATAAATTATAGGGAATACAATAAAATTCCATTCCCTATACTTAGGGTGCATGAATATAAAGTTACGATAACTAATAATAATATTTAATGGGTGACAGACCATATGTTTAGGTGTAATAGGTGAAGTACAAAATTCCTTTAGCAACCACAACATGGAGTTATTTATAATCATATTTTTATGTGTTAAGGAGATTTTCATGAAGTGCATACTAATTAGCTCCCAATAATCTTTCCATTTTGACATATGACCGATCTATTAATAAAGTAATAACTTTTATAATAGAAGAGATAATATATAAATTAAAGTCTGGAAAAGAAATACCCCTTGAGACCAGCTATTAGTATGTTTCTTTAATGCAATCCTAGGTCTATTAGGTGCCCATAAGAAATTTAACATTAGTGTATTCAGTTTCTTGATAGTTATTTTTGTAGGTGAAAGTATTATTGATTGTATTAAGTATAAAATCTTGGGGAATATTATCATTTTAATAATTGTAAGTCTCTCCTCCATAGTAAAAAACATATTATTCCAGGTATTAAAAAGATTTTGTATATTAAGAAAACAGGTATTATAGTTATTATATATAATAGATTTAATATCTTTAGATAGTATTATACCTAAATAAGTTATCTGACCTGAGTTGGGTACATATTTAGTAAAATCACTAATTTTTTCGTGTATATATAGGTAGTATTTTAGTTTTTTCTTCATTGAATATTAAACCAGAAATACTTTTAAAATTCATCATTTTATCAAATAAAGACTGCATAGAAGAATTAGATCCTGCTGATGTAATTAGAACATCATCTGCAAAAAGTTGAATTTTTGATGTTGTATTTTCTTCTATTTCAAAACCCTCTATGTCAGTACTGTTTCTAATCAAATTAGCCCAAGGCTCCATTACTAAAGTGAATAATAGTGGAGAAAGTGGACATCCTTGCTTTGTACCTTTAAGAATGGGTATTTTTGTGAAACATATGTTCCTACCTTAATATAAGCCAGCGTTCCTTTGTATAAATGCTCAATTAAATTTACAAATGCATCAGAGAAATTTGTGCACTTCAGTAAGGTAAACAGATAGTCCCAACTTACTGAATCAAATGCTGAACCTATATCAAGACTAATAAGTGTTAAATCTTTCTTTTCCTATTTGCAAAATCAATTAATGTTAAAGTTCTTCTTATATTATCAAAAGTATTTCTATTTACAATGAAGCCCGTCTGATCTATGTCTATAATGCCTGGGATAATTGTCTTCAATCTATCAGCAAAAATACTCATAAACATTTTATAATCAACATTAAGTAATGAGATGGGTCGATATGAAGAACATCTAGTTGGATCTTTATTAGGTTTTAAAATTGGTGAAATAAATGTATATTGCCAAGATGGGGGGGTTATTAACTCAGTTTGGGCCCGAATAAAAACCTTATGTATTAATGAATATGTAGTTTTAGAAAGGATTTTATATATCTCTGGTATAATACCATCATTACCCGGTGCTTTGTTTGATTTAAGCTTATTTATTTGTGTAATAACTTCTGTATATGAAATACTCTTGTCCAATAGTTTAATCTGTTGTTTATTAAGCTTTTTATTCATGTTTGTGGTTATAAACTCCTTTATTTTATCTTTAGGTTCCATGTTAATGTTGTTATGGTTAATCTTGTGAAAGTGATTTCTAAATTCATCCAGTATTTCTGGTATACTAGAAACATTCTTCTTTTCCTTAGAGAAAAGATTTCTTTGATATGGTTTTGTTTATTCAATCTTTTGTTTTATTTTTAAGTCTATGTAAGTATTTGGGGCTTATTGAATAAGACAAAAACTTGTATTTCTCTAAAGTTATTTTAACTTTATGAGTTAAAATTTCTTTGTATTTCTCATTTAGTTTGTTTATTTCTTCAATAACTTTCTTGTCCATAATATTTTCTTTATTATTATGTTTATAAGAGTCTAGTTTACTTTGAATATCTAACAATTCCTTATCCCAAGATTTCCTTTTGTTATTATACCATCTGATACTTTGTCCATATAGATATGATTTTAAGGCATCCCAAACATAGACAATGGAGACTTCAGGAGTATTATTTATGTCTAGAAAATGTTGTACTTCTGAAAGTATATATTCTTTATAGTCTTTTAGCTGAGTTAAGTATGCTGGTATCCTTTTGATCTGAACATTATGAGTATTTTTATCATGAATTCAAAACAATTGAGTTATGATCAGATATAGGACATGAAATGATTTTGGAATTAATTAAATCTGTTACCATCTGGTTAGAAATAAAGACCCTATCTATTTTTGAATAAGTTTTGTATCTGTTAGAAAAAAGGTGTATGGTAATGATTTTGACTCTATCTGATTATTAATATCATTCAAATGATAAGAATTAGCAAAACCATTTAAATGTTTTGCATTAGATGTAATTCTTCTTTTCTTTATAGTGGTAGTATCACTTTCATGTAGTATACAATTAAAATCACCAGCTAAAATAATATCCCTATAGAGAATGATATGATCTTATCAATATGATGTTTCACTGTATTAATACCAATTCCAGGTATCCAGTATACATTAATTAAAGTGCAAGTCTTCCCATTAATTTGTATTGTAACCATACAAAACATTCCTTTGTCATCCTGATAAGACTTAATGGTTTTAGGAATGGGCATACTTTTATTCCATAAAATAGCCACTCCTCTTTTTTCTGAGTGTGCTCTGAACTAACCAATACTGCATACTTATTAGTGGCTAGTTTATCAATATCTTTTTCAAGAGATGGGTTTCTTGCAGGAAGACTAGATTGGCCTTGTGTAGATTAATGTATCTTATTAGGCTTGCCCTTTTACACGGATTATTCAATCCATTAATGTTTAAAGAAATTCCTTTTAAAGATGTCATTTGGCATTTTTAAAACTCAAGAATCTTATGATCGAAATAACAAATAACAAGATAAATAATGTTACATCTCCTCTTTTAGGTGTACCTTTAAATATAGCTGTATTTATTAAATCTCTTATGGGATTTTGTATAGGATTCAATTTTGTTTGTAATGACAATGAGT